>NW_010227175.1:0-265 GCF_000690775.1 Eurypyga helias
CCTTGGGAGAAGAGACCGAGCCCCCCACTCTCTGTGACCCCCTTCCAGGGGGCTGTAGGGAGCGATTCCCAGCTCCTTCCAGACTTGCACCACTTCAGGGCCCTTACACCCTTCCATCGCCTCCCTCTTCCCATTCCCACGTGAAAAACAACCCAGAAACCCCTTCAAACCTGCTTTTTTCGGGGGCGGAAAGGTCAGTGGCGACGCGACGTGCCTCTCGCCTCCTCGCCAACCCCCGTCGCTCCATCCATCCCTGTCCCCCTCC
>NW_010227175.1:458-726 GCF_000690775.1 Eurypyga helias
ACATCGTGTATACTTCGTGATAATTATCCGTCCTGCTGTGGCATTGATTTATACGCCTCCCCCCTCCCTGGTTTTTGTGTTTTCCTTCTCTCGAAACGCAGCCATTCGCCGGAAGGAAAATGGCTGGTATGACGAGGAGCACCCGCTGGTCTTCCTCTTCTTGGGATCCTCGGGAATAGGTAACGCTCGGGTTGCGGCGAGAGGGCGAGAGAGAGCCCCGGCGGAGAGGCTGGGCTGGGAGCGGGGGCTCTTTCCAGGGGGGGGCTCA
>NW_010227176.1:0-20295 GCF_000690775.1 Eurypyga helias
CTGGCGTGTCTGTGGGGTTGCGGTGAGCGGGAGGAGCTTTCGCTGGCGTTTGGGCTTGAGTTGGGGTCTTGAGAGGGAAGGAGCGATTCCCGGGGATCCCCAAAGGTGCGAATTTGTGTGGTTATTCCACCGCGCTCTTTCAACTACTCTTGGTTGCGATTACAGAGAAGCCCCCCCGCGCCGTATTGTAACGGAAAGTGATGAAGTCGGTTCGTTGCGCAGCCTTGGGGAAGGGGAACAGCTACGTGGGGAGCAAGTCTGCTGCTTCCCACAGGGAGATGAGGGGCAGGCTGTCTGCCCTCCCTTTTCCCAGGCTGAGGGACCCCCTCAGCAGCGTGCAATAGCAGAGCCAGCTTTGAAATCCGAGTGGGAGCTCATTACTGTTCCCCAAGGCACACACGGTGTCACCTGTACTGCAATAAAAATTGAAGATTAGAGGTAACTCACGCTCTTTAGTCAGCGTCAGTATAGTTTGCTTGGAGTCAATGTCCGTCGGCTGCTCAGAGAGCACTGATGCTCTGCAGAAAAGTAAACCGCACGCGAGGAATGGATTTGAAGCTCTTGCGCAGCAGTGTGTTGAAACACACTTAAAGGTTGTGAATTTTCCCTCACCTGGGAAATTGCTACAGCTGGACGTACGTGGGTTACAGGCACAGGATCGGAGTGGGGGAGGCTCTTGTGTCAGATGAGGATGCTGTGGCATGTGGTAGCCGAACCTCTGAGGAAGAATGCTGGTTGCCCCCTTGTATATCCTGACTTCTGTAGTTGTATCGGTTATGCTTTCTCCTATTTAATAACAGAACAGGTATCTGTAGGAAAGCTATTCCACAACTTTTCACTGTGCAGCCTTATTTTCTGCCTTCCTCGCGGGACATCCAGTACAGTGTCAGCAGGACCGGACAGGCCACTACTTTCAGCTAAGGCAACAATTTTCAGGTTGTGAGGCCCTGTGTTTGGAAACAACCCCATAAGCTGAAACTTTTGCTAGATCGTGTACTGAAAGGTTTCGTTTAAAAAAACCACAACCCAAACTGTAAACAAACCCCTTGCAACAGTGTAACGAAATTGTAGTTTCTCTGAGCGTCGAGCTCTCAACGTAGGGGATAATCAAAGAGTTTATCAGCAAATCTGATAGTTAATCATGTGTGCTTTTGCTGCTAGCTTTATATAGAAATGAAAATGTACGTATATGCATGTTTCCATGCAAATTTGTCTTCCCACCTCCCTGTTTCCCATTTTCCTTAGCCCACCTTTTTCCTCTTGATGCTTCTTGTGGTTTTAGATGGTCTAAATGCAGTTTTGACTCTTGGAAATATTGAGAACCAGCACAGCGTCCCAAAGCAGTCAGCAAGCGAAACCAAGCTTACAAAACATTTTACAGTTACTTTATGTAGTAGAAGTGTAGTTATTACAGCAACTCTGTCGTGCTCTTCTCAAAGCTTGGCTGCATTTTATATCTCGGGAAGCCGTCCTGTGTCTCTTTGGTTAAAACTGATCTTGCAGAGATCTTATAGTCTAATAGGTGTGGATCTCCTGGAAAAGTTTTGTAGGATGTTAGGGCACATCAGCTGAGGGCTAGCTTCTGGTAAATCTCCATCTGCGGTTCATTAACCTGAATTGGTTAATTGGACTTAAACTGTCAGCAATGATAAGGCAGTTTGATTTTAATTCAAGATATTGGCAGCTGTTCAAGCCTCTGAATTTGAGCTGTGCTAAAGTTACCTTGTCTTTATTGGGTTTTTTTATACTCAGGTTAATTACCTTGGACATGCTAACCTGAGTTTCAAATGTGTCTTTATCTGGCAGTGTCACTGTATGCTTTGTATCTGTCTGCACTGCTGCTTTTTCTAGCCATGTTCTGCAGAGCTTCACAATTTTGGCATCTGCGGGACTTTCAGCATGTGGTGACTAAGGGAAGTTGTGTGGGTTTCATTTCCTCGTTTCTAAGATTACTTAGCTTAGTTTGTTTTCTGCAGAAACATCTATAGTTTTGTAGAAATTGGGGAAGCTGGTGGTCTTCTTTTCTGACAGCTCTAGGGCAAATTGGGTTGGTGTCTGTCACGCTTTTCCTCTTTGACTGGATGATTCCTCAACACAACATGAAATCAGTGTTAAATATATTTTTTTGTATGAAATTGGGAAAGCTGGTGGTCTTTCCTTCTTTTCTGACAGCTCTAGGGCAAATTGGGTTGGTGTCTGTCACGCTTTTCCTCTTTGACTGGATGATTCCTCAACAACATTTGAAATCAGTGTTAAATATATTTTCTTGTATATATAATTAGCATCTGAACATTATGGTGACTTTAGCAGCATCAGTTAGATCTGATCCAGATCTCACTGAAAGTAATCTTCTAATTAGCTTCAGAACAACTTGGATCAGAGCTGAAAATGTAGTTGAGAGGTGGATGTGACACTTATTAACAGTAGACTGTGTTCCAGGTTTTTTCACATTTTGAGGGTATGGGGTGTGGCCTTTTGGAGTGTACACCAGATACTGGAAACAATGAAAGGAGGGGGAGCTACTGCCTCGATTGGCTCTAATGGAAATGAGGAGTTTTGGTAATGCTTGCAAATTGTTCACCTTACCTAGCAGTAGTTTGTCTTCGCTGCAGATGAGAGTCAGGCGTGTTTACCATCTTCCCTCTGTTGTTAGCGTAGTTTACTCAGTTGAATTATTGTAAGAATGAAAAACAATTATTTATGTCATGTATTCTTAGAAGCAGCAGCTCTCAGTAATCGTTCTGAAAACACCGTCTCCCACTCAGTCAGTATTGCTAGCCTGTGCATATACTCCACTTTTTTTTTAGTTTTCTTGTCACTCCAAACGAAGTAGTTAATGGAAATGCCGAGAAATGTCTGATGGTGTGAAAATCCTGGTCTTTCTGCTTGTCATCATGCTTTCAAGTTTAATTAGCACTGGCTTGGAGTTTTCCCCCAAGAAACCCATTTTCTTTTGTAAGTTCTGCAAAACAATTTATTTTGCAATGTTGACTTTAATACACGACTCTTTTCTGAAAAAGTGCTTCTGTAATAATGGGGTTTGGAATTCTAATTTATATGTGAGTTAACTTATCTTAAATGTACTAAATTTCCACAGATAAGTTTTGGGTAATTGCCCCTTTTGCAAACCAGATGGGGAGTCAGACTCTGGCTGGGTCTTTCTTGTAGTTATGTAGCAAGGTTATTGGTAATAAAGGATCTGGAAGCCTAATTAAACCCTCAGTGACACCTCTGCAAGCTCTCTTCTTTTCACTAGGTTTGCTCAGTTGCAACCGATTAGTCATCAAGTTGAGATTTAGGAAGCAATGCAAGTAAAATCTCCCACAAGAAGAAACAGAATCCTGCTCCTTTGACTGAGACAACATTAGCTAACAGGATTAAAGAGCAGTGAAAGCTTACTTTGTGATGAAACATGAATAATTGATTTGAAATACATGGTAGTTCAGGAGTCAAGAACATCAATGTGTAAGTGAAACTCCCAGTACACTGACCCTTGGGAAACACACAGAGGGCTTTGCCAGAAACATCCTGGCATATATTGCAGTTGTGGAAGATGTTTTGTGTCCCACTCCTGGAAGATTCTTGCTCGAAGGTCCTGGGCTGCAGCACTCACTTCTGTGCTTACTGGGGCAGACCCTAAAGCTGTCAAACTGCAGAAAGCAGCCATGGCTGTTCCCAATAAGATACATAGCCTGTCATCTTTGAAAGAAATGAAAAAAACCGAGCAGTTTCATAATACTCTTTTTTTGGTTTTATGCAGGGTAACAGCTTAAAGTGAGCTTCACACCTCCAAAGGCACTGATTCATTTCACGTGCAGTCTGACGTTTCACTTAGTCTTTACACATTATGCATCTGTATACTTCTTCAAAGGGCTTGCTTTATGCTTGCTTTTTAATTTGCTACCCTTAAAATATCAGAAAGAAAGTAATGAAAGTGGGGTTCTGGTATTAAAAAAAAAAAAACCAAAACCAAAAAAACCAAAAAACCAAACCACAAGGTAAAAATGATGGCACTTGTGACTCATTACCAGACGACATGAAATCTTTACCTTCATCTGCTGCTCTGGGGGTGATTCAGCTCAGTTTAACACTAACACATGGCAATAGCCATCTGTGTTTGCTGTAAATATTTTATTTTTAATTACAAATGGCTTGATTTAGAAAATCTTAAACTGTACAGTGGGGTGGCTGTGGGCCTGCAGGGGGAGGAGGTGAGTGCATGGGAAGGTAATTTTTTTTTTTGTCCAACCACTGTTGCCAGGTCGTAGGGGAGAGAGCAAACCGGGCTGCACAGCAGCAGTCTGGCCTCTGCTGCTCTGTTGTGGGGGGAGCTGGACAGGAGAGGACCAGGGCAGGCTGCAAAGGGGCTCAGATCATTTAGTGAAGGAGAAAGGAGCAGGGGGAAGAGGCAAATAAAACCCCGAGTTCACCTTTGGCTGCTAAATGTCATTTATCCCTCGTGGTTCTCCTACGGTAAATACGGTTGCCTGTTGCTGCATGCTGAGCCTCCTACATGCATCTCGCTGTAGAATGGCACCCACACTGGGGCTGGGGGTGACACAGAGGCACCATCCGTCCTCAGAATGGAAAAATCCAGAGCTTATCTAGACATAGGGAGGGATACAATGTAGGCATCCCTCAGGCTTCTTCCCTCAGCTGAAGTTCAGTCAGCGGCAAGGTTTTCTACTCAGGCTGTCCCTCCAGACGGTGCTTCCCATCTTAGGATCTCAATTGCTACATCATCTGCCTGCTTTCTAGCTGCTCCCACACACTCTGCCCTCTAGGATCTCCCATAGACTCAGAGGTCTATATCCCAAAACTGGCAGTGAAAAGTGAGAGAAATGGGCAGGGAGAAGGGAGTAGAGTCCCTCCTTTCTTTCATTTTGGAGTGAAAGGCCAGAGAAGCATGAGAAAGGGCATTTCCAGGACAAAGCTTTGGAGATCTCCAGTACCCATGACACAATGGATGTTTATTTTGTTCTTAAAAGAAAAAGCTTTTATTCTTAAAATAAAAAGCAGATATATGGAAGATATGGTGTGTGATGCAGAGTTTCAAAGTCGTCTTGCCTGCCCCTGTGAGGGCAGGGAGTATGTACAAAGGTGTGCATCTTCCCTACTCTTGCGCTGTAGGAGTAGCCACTGAGGACATTCTCTTTCCTCACAGCTGACACTTCGGCACTCGCTTAATGGGACCAGACATATTTGGCCGGGAGAAACTTCAGTTCTGTTGGTGATGCGTGGGAGAGAAGGAACCCAACTTGACACACGGCTGAGTTTGCGGGGCTGACAGTTAAAAGAAAAATAATATTGCATGCGAGTTTAAGCATGCTTGATGTAAAATT
Organism: Eurypyga helias; assembly: GCF_000690775.1. Lineage (NCBI taxonomy): Eukaryota > Metazoa > Chordata > Aves > Eurypygiformes > Eurypygidae > Eurypyga > Eurypyga helias. Next base: position 5,343 of record NW_010227176.1, read on the forward strand.
GTGAAAGATAATGAACATGGAATCCTGCCATGCTCATTTGGTGGGATCTTTTAGGGCTAAACCTGCGTATTTATGAGATAGGTGATATTATTCTGTGGGTTGTTTTTTTTTTTCTCTTTGTAGGTAAGCCCAAATTAGTTTTTCTTTGATGAACTCAGAATATCACCTAAGCTACTGCGTGCTGTTAGTTTTCTATAAGTTGGGTTAGACTGGGTCAGCGACTGATCTCCGTTGCACTCATGCACATCGGACTTGGGTGTGCTGGCATGAGTATGCCTGAAGATACGCATTAGGGTACCAGAAATGATGTTACAGAAATTAAACTGGTTGGTTTTTTATTTTATTTTGACAGTGTTAAAACTGTTCTTGAAATATTCCAGCTGATAAATGGTATTTGTAATGTCAAACATGGGTTTGTTTTCCTTCTGCACCAGTAGCTAATGCAGATAAGAATTCATGCAAATACTATGATGAATTTTTTTTTTTGTGTAATTGGATAAAATACGCTTTAGTCTTCTAAAAATGCTTAATTGTCTGTATTTTATTTGGTTTAGTAAACCATGGTTATACAACCATATGATTTACAACAATATTTTGTGGCATAGTACAGTTATGACTTGGTCAATGTATTAAAAAAATGTATTTCTATGAGGCCAGGTATTTATAATCCAACATTATGCAGGTTACAAAGTTAAGCCTTTATGACCATTGATTAGCAGTGCTGTCCCCACAGCCCCTGTGCATTAAGACATAAACATTAGTTACACTATCATCAGATGCTGCTTTTTTCCCCCCGGGGTCTCTGGCTCCATCAGTGCATATGATGAACAGAGCTTACCTAATGAGCATCTACTTACTGTTTACCCTGGCTGTTTGTGCCTTTCACTGCATGCTTTTTGAACCCTGCTGTTAATACAGCCTTATTAACTCCTGGGCTTTTCTGTCACGGTTATTGCTACAGCAACAAATGTGGATTAGCATCTCTGATACCTGTAAAGAGAGGGCATGAACTGCATTCAGTGGGAGTTAAGGTGCAAAAAATAAAGTCAAAAGTACTTTAATTTGGGGAAGAATACAACTTGAGATTCCCAGGGCCTGAATTTTAGGATGATTTAGCATTATCTATGTGTTGTGTTGTATTACCCTGTGTCTGAAATACCTCTTCCACTATATTCTCTTGCAGCTGGCAGCACTGAGCAGGTTTGTGTATCAGGGCTCAGAATATTTTTTTGACCACCAGAATGTAATCCTCTCCGAGAAATCTAGATTAAGTCAATTGCTTTGAAACTCCATGGAATTGGTTGAGAGAAGATCCAGTTGTTCAGGGTGGCACTGCCTTACACAGAGAAGCTGTTCTTCCTGCAGTCTTTCAATACATGCTTTTCAGCTCTTCAGAGGTTAAGGTCTCTATGGACAACAGTTTGTGTTTGGGTTTTTTTTTTTTTTTAATGGCACAGTCTTGATTCCAGTTTATCAGTAAGAGGATCCACTGTACCCAGGAGAAGACACAGTTCAGAAGTGCACACAGTTTTTGCTATCTTGTGTGCAAGGAGGAATTGAATTCAAGTCATGCTGACAACTTTAATTTTGCCCTGTTTTAGTGATGACCTTGGTAATGTTCTCTTAATGTAGTCACCTGCTTGTGCATGTGTAGTTGGTTTCCTGTTCTTTAGTTCACCTTGATTTTTTTTTTATATGGTAAGTGACAACAAAACCAGGTAGATGACCTTTATGAAGAACTGCAGAGGAGCAGGCCATGTGAGGATGGTTCTGTTGCTGACTCCCAGTCCTGTCCCTTTGCCCAAGTTCAGCATCCAAACTGACTTCCCAACCCACTCTTATTATCACCCTCACATTTTACTGCTTCCCTGTTGCAGTCTCCATCTGCTTCTACTGTGTCAGCAAAGTTAATAGAAATTGCTGTCAGCCAGTATCAAAGTTTGTAGGAATCACTGTTATATTAGTGTCTGTGTCCCTATTTGCTCCATTTCCTTCAGTCTGTCCCAGTCCCTCTTACAACTTCTGTTCTCTTACCCTCCCAGTCCAATTCTTCACTAGGTTTCCTTTCTCAGTCTGTGTCTGGCCCTGCTGTGTGCTGTCTGGCTCTGGCTTCTGGACAGTGATGCCGGAAGAGCCATGCCCCTTCCAGTTCCCTCTTCTATTCCTACCCCTCCTCTTCTGCCCCTGCAAATTCCAGCTCCCTCTCCCAGCTCCTACTGTATTGTCTCTCCTTGGCATTTCCCCAGTCAATTTAAATTTTTAATCCCTTTGCTATACCCTATTTTATAAGAAATTTATAATCCTGCCCCTTTGTCTTCCGTAACACAGGGGAGGACAGAGTGACCCCCTTCTCTCTAGTCCGTAACCTTAGTTTCCTTTGGTAGCGGAATCCCTGTGCTCCATGTTTTCTGCCAGTCTCCCTTCTGACAAACCATTTCCAGTCTCCTTGGTTTCCCCTATTGACTCCAGTCTGGATGTGAGAAGCCCAGCCACCTTTACTCAATCCCAAACTTTTGATTCAGCTGTTCAGTTTTTTTCTTATTAACATTCCTGTCTTGGCCTGGTAACCGGTGGGGTTTATGAAAGCAGCTGGACACTGACCTCCCACCAAAATGACTTGTATAATACCTCCGAATGCCACGTTTTCAGGTGTTCCTTTCCTTCCTGATCTGCTCTGCTTTGGCCTGGATTAATGAGCTTCTTTATGCACAGAGGAGCACCGTGGAATTGCCGAGAGTGTGGAGAGGCAAACTGTCTTCTGAGTTCTGGTGCTTGACCCGCTGAAGTAGCTATTACAGGGGAAAAGACGCTCTTAAAGCCTGGCTTGAAGCGTGCTGGGGCCCTCAAGTTCCACCATACCTCTGAGCTGTGTGCGCCTGTGGAGCTTGCTCAGGCAGGAACTGCTCTCCCTCATGTGACACTGTCTCCATCCAGTCCTTGTGAAATGACCTTCTCCTACTTGGGATTTATCTGGATAAAACTGACACTACCTTTTGTCGTTGGTGAAATAACCACCCAGATCCCCGCCCTAAAATGCTGTGAAGTGCGGGAGGGAAGGAAAGAGAGGGTGCTACGGCTGAATAGAGTTAAAATCACTAGGAGTGTTTCCAGCAGTAGGGCTGTAAATAATGCCCATGTAAAATTTACTTACTGCAGAAGGATGCCTGTGATCACATTTTGTTTCCATGTAACTAATTCAGTACATTGAGACTTGTCATTCTGCTACTTCAGTCTTGGCACTCGCAATGCACACTAGCCCTCAGGGTTGCACCACCTCATCGTTTACAGCAAGAAGAGGCGATCAAGATGGGATGCTTTTAGCGGGCTCCGATTGCATCCTGGAGCTGATTGCTGATGCACACAACCTGTGTGAACTATATACTTGTCTGCCCTGAGTTAAAGGCCAGAGACATTCTTCACCCTCAAGTACTTTCAGGCACTTGATAATTTGACATAGAATCACAGAACGGTTTGGGTTGGAAGGGACCTTAAAGACCACCCAGTTCCAACCCCCCTGCCATGGGCAGGGACACCTTCCACTAGACCAGGTTGCTCCAAGCCTCATCCAGCCTGGCCTTGAACACTTCCAGGGATGGGGCATCCACAGCTTCTCTGGGCAACCTGTCCCAGTGCTTAACATCAATTAAATGTTAATTGAACAAATCAATTCAGCCAATTAAAGATTATTTTTTTCCCTATGATCTTTGGTTGCAATCCCTCAGCAGGAGTTGCTGGGGCTTAAGGAAAACCCAGGCATTTTATGGCTCTTCTTTCTCTTCCCATTTGAAACAGTACTTTGTGTATGGTATATTGGGACCAATATATCAAAACGACTCCAAGATACAGAATTTCTGTCATGTGCAACTTTACTTATGTGAAGAATGCTGCTAGTGTTTTGGAGAGTCTTCATGGTTGCTTTCCTAAGTGGAGGCTTTCATACTGACCTAAGGCCCTCTAAAGAAATTGCAGGGCTTAAATAACACCATCTTATTCACAGGAAGCAATGCCATAACTAGATCCTATTTCAGCATCGCCTTCTGTTTTAAACTGTGCCGTAATACTCCTTGTAAAAAATTAATTCCTCTGCAACCTGTGACTTGATAGCAGAATTAGCTGCTGGGGAAACCATTCAGTTAATTACCAAAGCTGTGATCTCGAGCAGGAGAGCCAAGAAGGAATGCAAGATGAGTGGAAATATTTTAATTAATGAACAAAGCCGTACAGACTGGTCAAGGGAAGGGGGAAGTTTTGAAGGACAAACGGCAGCAATACATTTTTAATTGCAACAGTAGGTGACCGCTGGCAAACCCTGCTACTCTGCTGCTGTAGGGGGTGTGGCCAGGCAATTCCTTAAGATACAGATTGGTTGAAGCTCTGTATACACTCTTTATTCAGAGCTTAAGTCTTCTGAATTCACTTTATTTTACTCCACATCCAAGTATAAGCAAAAACGCTACCAGGAAAGGTCTTCTAGAGGAATTTTTGTGGTTTGCCCCCTCCTCAGTGGGATTGACTCTGACAATTCAGAAACTGTTTGTGAATTGGCTTTTAAAAATGAGCCCCAGAAGCTGTGCTCCACGCAGCAACCATGTTCTCTTCAGGGAGCACTTGTGCTCTGGTCAGTACGTGCTAAACTTCTTTCTCCTGCTACCTCTTGGAGCACCCAAATCCCTCTTTGTCCCATCCTCCCTGCTTCTCTAGGGACTTGGTGTGATCACTTACTCTATAAAACCATCATGTCTTCATCATCATTTCCACTTTAATCTTGTGCATCATCCTATATAATGATACTTAGTGATGCACAGGCATATGTAGATAGATGTGTGTGCAGATTAAAACATGCATCCACCCATATTAAATATACCTATTTCTTACAAATGTCGATAACCGTTAGTGCTCAGTAAGACAGTAAAAGAAAAACCACATTTTATTCTCTGATGTATAACTTAGCTGTACTCAGACTTAATGAGGTTTGTTTCTGATCCCGCCTCCCTCTTCTTCCCTCTCCCACTTGTCTATAGATATGGAAGCTAGATTTTGAAGCAGTAGACGTTGTAGCTATAAGATCTGTGTATGTGTGTGTCCTTTGAAGACTTTCTAGAAATGGTTTTTAGTGCTTCAAGTGTGTGCGCTTTCCTGACAGATTGAGGCTGGCTTCATGGGTATCAGTTAAAATGAATAGGGCGTAACTAACAAATTATGACTGAAATAGGTGTAATGGGCAATTGAAATTACTTTCTGTTTATATGTAAATATAGTCATTGTGACTACCGCTTTGACAAAATGTAACACTTTCCCTTTTCTCAGAAAACATTAGGAATATGGAATCACAGAATGGTTCAGGTTGGAAGGGACCTTAAAGATCATCTAGTTCCAACCCTCCCCCCCCGAGATTACCTTATGCATTGATTTAAGCATTCGTGTAACTTCCTTTTTCATCTTAGAAAAATAAGCAATGTTATTCTTATTCCTAAAATGATTATATGTTAACTTTTGGCTTGTGTCAAGCTGTTTTTTGGCTAGAAATAAAGCTAGTTTAAAAAGCACAAAAACACATTCGGGGATTGTTCTTAGTAATTATGTAAAAATGCTCTTATTCCATTAGTTATAGTGTTAAAAAATAAACTTGGTTACTGTTTAAAGCTTAGTCAATTTACTGAAGAAAGGCAACATTATTGATGTTTGGGTAATTGAAACAATCAACAGCGCAGCCAGGCACTTAAAATGAATGGTTTGTAGAAAGGTGTGATAATAGCAGCGTAGCTGGGAGAAACATAATCTGTGGGAAAAGTCATTATTAGTGCAGCATTGTTTTCATGTTGTACCAAGATTATAAGCAGTTAAAATGCCATGGGCTGTTCCCACAAGCAAGGTAGTGCTTTCGTGACGTCGGGTATGCAAGGATCTGGAAATGTTGATTAAATTCAGAGCTTCGGCAGTTCCTGGTAACCAACATGTTCTGGAGTTGATTTAGATTTCGGAGAACTATTATTACATCTGATTTCCCACCCCTCCCCCCTGTAGGCTTTATTCTGGGTGGAATGTAAATATCTGATTGCTGAAAAATCACTAGCACTTACGTAGTCATCTTCTGATAACAAGAGATCATCCTTCAAAAGCAGAATGAAGACAGAAATAACTTGCACAACCACCAAGCATTAGTCACACGTAGTTCTTATATAATGCTTACGTCTTCAATCAGCGTGCTGGCAGCTGGGCTTCTTTGTGATATTTATTTGGAGGAGTATCTGTCTCATTTGGCAGAGGAAGAAAATGAAGCCAAGAGTTAAGGGATGTGCTGGGAGGCACGCAGCACTTCGCTAGGAAGAGTTGTACATCTAAGGAGCGTCCATCGCCGTACACCAAACAAAGTCAACAGCGGAGCGGAGGTCTGTAGCGGTGTCTCCTCGTGTGCTTTCCCCGCTCAACCCCTGGCATTTTGGATCTGCTGTTTTTGAAGCAGAGCAAATGAATGCTCCAGCACTTGTAGTTTTCCCTTTTGTTCGTTATTGTAGGTGTGGAGGCGTATTTCCTCCTCGCTCTCTTATGCCTTGATGAAAAGGACAAATAGAAACGCATAGCTTGAAATACTGAAAAAGGCTTTTAGGGAGTTGAAAACCAAAACGTAGTAGGTTTAAGCTTGCCAGAACTCTTGAACATGTCTCTCTTAACCAGGTGTGCAGATTTTCCTTTGTGGATTTGTCCACTGCACTGTGACTATGTAATGTGTGAAAATGGGTAGGATTTTCTGGGAGATAATCCATTTGCATAATGCAATCTCCCTGTAATGGTTCAGTAATCGTTCTGGCTGCTTTCTTTTTGCTTGGTGCTGTTAGTTTGTACGTATCGAGTGTTTGTTCCCAACTGAACCACAAGACTATTCGGTGGAGTTGGAAGTGCTCTGTGATCTCATTCTGAAAGTTTATTTCTTGAGGCTGAAAAGAATTGCATTGTAATAATCAAGTTTTAATATTAAGTACAAGAAATCGGGGTACTTTCGGAGGACGTTTTTGTTCTTAGCTTATTGTTGTGTTTGTAGGCAGTGAATTACGTTACAGCTTGAGTGGTCCTTAACCATGTATTATGTTTTCAGTTCTTCCTTTTCAGAATTACGCATGAAGAGTGACGCTGTTTTCTTTGGTTGGCGTTCTAAGAGGAACTATTGGAGGGAAAATTGTTAATGTCCCTAGAGGATATTCAGGACTTTGTGTGATTTTTACATAATTTTTGGAATAAAGAAGTCAAACCAAAATATTGGAAAACTAGGACTCTATCAAACAAAACTAAGATGGCCTTTCCTTAAGGGAAAAAATTAAATTACAATACTACTAAGTGTACTATAAAGTTTCTGTAAAATTATAGCAAAAGAAATACTTTTTACAAAGAATCTCATTTACTTAATTTGTTAGAGAAGTCTAGAAACAAAATGAATGGTCCAGGGAAAGTGGAGGAGGTAATTATTTAGGAGAATATAAGGTTGCATACACATAGCCATATGGTAGCAATTTTAAAACAGAAGTAATTAATTTCTTTTACTTCATGCAATGTAATTACGGAGTTTGTTGCCACAGGGTTTACAGAAGCCAAAATTGTAACTGGGTTCAGGAAGGAATTGAGTGAGTTCATGGTAGGTGGATTCATAAGAGGATGCTAAAAAATCTGGGTGTAGTCCTGGCACAAGTAACCCTATTTTTTTAGGGATTTCTGGAAGATGGGAGGAGGATCTGTATGTTACCAGTATTACTTTTTCAATAGCATTTCTCTGTGACAAGTTACATTTACATTTTCTCACGAACCCGAAAATGTTTGTAGTTGCACGTATGTGGAGCTACTCTGTAGTGGCAGTTAAAGTTCTTTATGAGCGCTGAATGCACCTACCTTTATGCTCAGAGGTCACACACACTGATATGTAGAAAACTGTTAATCAGAAAGATCTGATGATGCAAAGTGAGTAATATACCTGCTTTTTGTTTGCTTTAGGATGCCATGCCTTGTTGGACCATTCGTCACACAACGCAAGCTCCAAAGTAAAAGAAAGGAAATTGCAAGGGACTCGTCCTCCTGTTGGTCGTGGAAACTATGGAAAACCGTGTTTGAATGAAAACAGTCGTAGATCCCCATTTTTTAATCCCCGTAATGGTTTTCATACAATACATTCAGAGCACAGTCCTGTGAAACCAAGGATTATCACAGTGGTAAAACCTGGTGGACACACGCTCAGAAGGATAACCTTGCTTCTCAACAGGAGATCGGTCCAGACCTTTGAACAGCTGATGGCTGACATTTCAGAAGCTCTGGGATTTCCACGCTGGAAGAATGACCGTGTGAGAAAGCTTTACAATCTGACAGGCAAGGAAATCCAAAGTGTTTCTGACTTTTTCAGGGAAGGTGACGCATTCATAGCTATGGGGAGGGAGCCCCTCACCTTGAAGGACCTAGAAGTGGTATTACAAGAACTTTATCCTGAAAATCCTTATGCTGCCAGTGCTGCCATTCAGCATAACGAGGAGCTGTCCCAAAAACTGAAGAGCAGGCTGTATGACAAGGCTTCAAAAGTGGACAGTGGCTTTGATGAGACAGAAATTACCAAGAACTGCAACGATAGCATGTCTCCCAAACTGGTAGCTGGACATGAAGGAAAAAGTCAAGCCAAGACAAAGCAAGAGGAGAAAATGAGAACCAAAAAGAAGTGGATGAGAGAGAGCTGGGGCAGCGAGCAAGGAGTGAAACCTTCTAGAAAAACACGAGAAAGTGAGAGGTATCTTAACCACGCAAGGAGTGCTGAGGAGGGATTAGAGGAGAGGTCAGAGGAGGTGGTGAGGTGTGAGAAGTGTGAACAGGAAAGGCGGGCCAGACAAAAGTTAGAAAGGGAAAGGCGGGCTGAGGCCTCATTTGAGAACAGAGACCATAATACAGGTGCATGTCAGAGGTACCACGTAGAAAGAAACGCAAAAATCAGGAATTGCCGAAAATCTTCCAAAACTTGTCTGGAAGGTGAGGAAGTTGGTTGGAAAGATAACACCTGTAGGAGGATGTGGAAGCCCCTACATAGGAATGTTAATGAAGGGCTGGAGAAGCAGAAAAGGAACGTTGAGAAGGAAAAAGATGTGGAAAAACATGAAAACCATAGGAAGGAAGTAGTAAAAGTCAAGAAGAGTGCTGTAGAAGGGCTGCAGCTAACTCATGAAGTGAAGGAAGAGAATGGAAGTAGCTGCATAATGAACCCAAGCGGTTGGCTAAAGAAAGACATTACGAGGGATGCTGAGAAACCATCAAAAACACATAGGGAGGGCAGAGAGGGACAAAGGACTAAAGAGGAGGGCGCCAGAAGAGAGGGGAATATCGCATATAGGGAGGGTGACGTGACGCGACGAGAAAAAACAGGGGAGCGCAGAGTGAATAAAGAAGAAAAGTCTCAGGGATTGGAAAACACAAGCCGGAGGCATTCCATTAAAAACAGGACTGATGTGGAAAAACACTATGAGATTGGCAGAACTATTGGGGATGGGAACTTTGCAGTGGTGAAGGAATGTCGCCACTGTGACTCCAATCAAATCTATGCCATGAAAATTGTTGATAAATCCAAGCTGAAGGGGAAAGAGGACATGATGGAAAGTGAAATTCTGATCATTAGGAGTCTCTCTCATCCCAATATAGTAAGCTTAATTGAAGTGTATGAGACAGAAGCTGAGATCTACCTAATCCTGGAGTATGTCCCAGGAGGGGACTTATTTGATGCAATCATAGAAAGTGTGAAGTTCACAGAGCATGATGCTGCGGTCATGATCACTGACCTGTGTGAAGCACTGGTTTATATTCACAGCAAGAACATTGTCCACAGGGACCTCAAACCAGAGAACCTTCTGGTAGGTGGTGGCAAACGCATTGCACGGGTGTAGGATTTGAAATTATTTTCCTTTCCATTATGGATCTTTGAATATTTTTAAGCAAATACTGTGCAGAAATAATGTGCTGTGGCAGGACTGTGTGGAAAAATGGGTACAGTTTTGAAGTTAAATTACCGTTACAGAGTAATTCATGTAGATTTCCTGTGCATTGCAGATAGCAGTGCTTGCAGAAAGAAACTCAGATAAAAATGACCTGGCTTTCAGGGCTAGTGAGCATTTATATTTTTCTCTAAAAATCATGCCTGTTACTTACCGTGTGACTTTTAGGTGTGCAAGGATGATTTTTTTTTTTGTGTGTGTGAAGCATGCACTGAATCAGAAGGCATTGCAGACCGAAATTTATTAAAATTGCTAATTTAGCTTATTTATTTGATGGACTTTCTGTCCACTGCAGTCATACATCCTGCAGACTGCTGTGCTGGTTCTCTACTGTAGTGATTTCTGTCTTGTGACAATTTATTTTCTTAGGAGCAGTCATACGATTCAGTTGATTGAAATAATCTGAGAGTAAAATATGGGTGTTTTGGTGAAATACAGCATTGAAGTCAGCTCAAATAACGAGCTTCATGGCAAAGAGAAGTCCTTTCTTCCATCACATTTCTGAGGCTACATTCATTGCATCCAGCACTGAAGACAATAGAGTTACTCGCACATGTGAATACGCATAGAAATGTTTGCAGTATTGACACTTGACAAGACGCCCATTGTAGAACAGTAACAGTAACCAACTCTCCCTTGCTAATCGTGTGTTATGATCTTGTGCTAGGGTTCCAAATTTCCTGATAGATAGATAGATACCAAATATTTACCAATCTCTAACAAACTGGATTTGGTCTGCCACTGGAAGATCGAAGTTAGCTAGAAAAAAAAAAAAGTAATAGGTAATTTAGTCCTATGTGCCATTCATTTCCCAAAGAGAATTAATTTTGGGAAGAAATATGTGTGAATTTCTGGAGAAAAGCAGCAGGGTAACTTAGGACATGCAGAGGTTGAACAAGGCTGTGCCTGAAATATTTGCCCCAAACCTTTTGAATAACCAGTAGCATCTACAGTAGGTCCTGCTATGCATCCTGCGTAGTCTGATGGAAATCCTTGGTATGTGGTCAGTGTGTAAATAAGAGATGGCGAGTGCAAGTGGCTGGTTTGCAGGAAGGTGTATGCCTCTGGGCCCTGCTTTCATGACTCGTTTTGCCATTAGAATAAAACCTCACAACTGCAGGGGCTCTCTTCCAGAAGCCCACTTTCTGTTATGAACCAGGCTGCACTCCTTCCTGTTTGCTGAAAACAAGCTAGTGCACGTGAAACACCTGAGACAAGATGCTTCATTTCCCTCTATAATATATAATCGTCACAGTCATGTGGGTAAGCACCAGGGGCATGATACAGGTCCCTTCTGGTTGTTTTCACATTTAGATGACAGCACTGCAAAACCAAGATTGCTGGGCAGTGGCAATGTTTTATAGCACTGAAGTAATCACATTGCCCATTCTGACAGTCAGAAAATATTTTTCAGTCACAGGTTGGCCCCTAGGCTGTAGGTATTTTTTCATATGAGAACTGTTACCCAAACATGAAAAGAAAATTGTACCTGTTCCAGTTTCACCTTGCGGCTAATTGACTGTGAACACCCGTATTAGATGTCATTTACATAAAGCATCCTCTGGAAAAGTTAGTCTGTTCAACAAGCCAAATGATATTATAAGCTCTTGCTAGTGTTGGATAGCTCTCGCTCTATCTAATAAGCATTCCTATAAATACGGGCTGTTTGAGGATGTTTCTGGCTTTTCAGACATTTTAATGTGCTACCTCTGACTCCTCAGAGTGACTGGAGCAGTAGCAGCAGAGTTGGAAGGAGGGCTGCCACTAATCTTAACGTCAGCAAGTGCTGAACAATAACAAACAGTATTGAAGCAAATTTCATGGGTTCATCTGCAGTTGGTGGGTCAGGGGCTGTGGGCAGCCTTCTCCAGGGAAGCAAAGTGCTGGAAGTGCTGACATCCTGCAGGCATGTCCTTGGCTTTGGGACAAGAGGTGTCCCACAGCTTCACTTCAGAGTCCTACACTGGATGTTAAGTCTGAGTTAGTCTCCCCAGACTGTCTTTGTACACAGATGATGGAAACACATATGTACTTTCAGGCTGTTGGCTTGTTTATCCTACTTTGGGGACTTCTTTTGTTCAGGTGAATCTTGTCCTTTCTTTTTCTTGTCAGCTGTTTTCCCCTAAGCCTTTGCAGCAGATGGGACATGGAAGAGAAAAGATCCTTGGCCTGTTTTACTAAGGAAATGTGTTCGTCTACTGTAAACCTGCTTTGTGTGAGAATCTAACCCTGTTCCTAATGACTTTTGAACCACCTGACTGATTTCCAGCAGAGTCGACAGAGAAGCATCAAATTGGGGGTGGTGGTGGGGGGAAATATTTCAGTAAGTTTCTTGAAAATAAGCAGCTTGGGGAAAGAAGAAAACCTGTTTCTGTCCGTAGGGAGGAAAAGGTGGAAATACACTTTTGATGTCTAGTGAACTATAAAGTTGTTGACACAGGAGGCAGTTGGGATCCTGGTTTAATTATTAGTTCCCTGCACTGCTGTTCCTCTTACAGGACTGTCCTCCTGTTACAAGCTTCTGTAACCACCCACCGTCGGCCTTTCTTGTCTTCCTCTCCCCCCACACCTCGCTCCTGTGTCTGCCCACAATGATCAGGCTCCTTGCAGCGTAGCTGTGAGGCAGAAGGGTGGTGGCTTGCGCGACAGAAACAGAGTCTGTTTGACAGCTGGTGTGAAGACAGCTGCTCTGACTCTCTCCCATCTGCTAACAGAATCACCTCATTTAGGACTAGGTGTTCAGCAAGAAAACCTTTGCTACCAAGGATGAGCAGTGTGGTGTATTTGGTCCCACAAAAGAAGCCAGCCACTTCTTTACAGCTACCTGGAGGAGCAGAATTTGCTGGCAAGGTTTTTAGCTAAGGGGCTGTTTAATTGTGCAGGTGCTGGAGTTTCTTGACTTGTGGGTGAGAAATTAATTTCAGAGTGTAGTGGTGTTTTTCGAGGTTATAGCTGTAAAAGACCCAAAGCCACATCCTTGCCCGTGTGTTTGTGACCGTAAAGTCATCATCTTACACACTTCCCAAACAGGCTAATGTAGTAACTCTTTAATAGTCAGCTTTATAAATAATGAGTTATATCTTTTTATGTGTGTGAGGTTTTTCCTTCCCCAGCTGCTCTTTTTTCACTCTCTCAAGTTTCTATACGTGTATAAGAACTTCAAGTATAGCTTTTCTGCTGTTTAACTTTGCTTTTGTGACACTTTACATACACACAAAGCACTGTCAGAGGATTCAGACTGCATGTGAGTTGAGGTCCTGTTTAACCAGTTACATATGAAGAACTTTCAGTATGATAAACCTACACAAGGCATTTTCTGTAAGATTTTTCGTAGAGATTCTTCTTGCTAGCAGCAAGGATGTCTGAAACTCAAACATGTAAGCAGTGCATTTTCTTTGGCTCTATTTCTAATATGCAAAACGTCCCATGGGCTAGCTTGCTTTTGTGAGGTCAGTATGAAGAATCTGTGCTATCCATATATGTGTGTACAGAGAAATATTAATGCTATAAATCATCATCTTTTACACTGATGGATTTCACGAGATAGATAAGAAAATGAGCATGAAGAGCTGGGAGTCATCAACAGACAGGAAACTATTAAAAGCCAAATTTATCCCTTCTTTGAACATAAACTTGGCTTTGTATTAAGTTGTTACAATCTTCTGCGTGTATGGCTGGGATAGCTAGAAATCATCAGACAGTATTCTAATACCCGTCTCTGGCATCTGCATTTGAGAGGGTAGTGAGCAAGTCTGATTGCCTTAATTCAAGACCACCAGATACTGGCTTCCCTTGCAGTTGAAGGTCACAAGTAGTTCTAGCACCTAAACAGGTTGTCTATAGAAAATGTACTGGATGCTGGTCTTCTGTATCTCAGTAGACTATGGGCAGGTAAAACAAGGCCAACACTTTAAAATGGACTTTTGGAACCATTCTTTGTTGTTTTTAATGCAGAAGAAGTAATGGCTATCTTTTAGGTGTCACAGTAAGGCTAGTATGCTCATCTAATGTTACCATTTTTGTTTTGCTCTTATCATTTTGCAGAGCACATACTGTAGATGTCAGAGGCTAGAATTCTCTTGAGCAGGTTGTACATTTCTGTGATACTGCTAAGTAAGTACTCTGGCATCTGGAAGGGATAAAAGCAGCCTGAGAAGCTTTTGTTTCTGCAGTGAAGTGTATTTTCACGCTCCAGGTGCTGCCAGGTGATGGAAAGGTAGATTGGAGAGTGCAGAGTGGGGGGATGAAGGGTATGCTCACTCTGTCCGAGCTGAGTTTGAGTTGTTCTGAGTATTACGTTAGTGAAGATGCTGAGGAGTTCATGAGTGCTGACAGGTTACATGCTCTCTTTGAAGTGATTGTCACAAAGCTGTGAAAATACACACACGGTGCATGTTGTTCCTACCCGTTCGACTGTCAAGTGAAATGAAAGCTCAGAGGTGTTTTCCCGGAAGAACAGATGGAGCAGTGTTGCCACCTTGTGCTGTGATGAGAGATTAGGAGTCTGGTATCCTGATAAAAGCAAAAGTACCACACTGTATTTTACAAAGTGAGACATTTCAATTTTGGGTTTGGGTTTAAGACCGGTGTATATTTCAGTATTATTTGATCTAGTACAGTAGCATGCGGATTATTTGTTGAAATTCCACATGACATAATTTTCTTATGTAATTTTAAAAGCTTTCCTTATGCGATAGGAAAATACATTCATGCTCGTATTTTCATAGTACATACAAAATTGAGCATTTCAATTGTGAATTTTTGTACCATTCTGCCACTATTAACCCTGTTGTTAGACTGTAAATCCTGTGGATAGATGCTGCCCTAGAAAGTAACTGGTAGCTTTTTAATTTATTTTTCATTTTTCTCAGCTGTTATGTCTGCACTTCTTTGTGGAAAAAAATCATCATAGAATCACTGAACCTGGCCTTGGGATCATAGAATCA
>NW_010227177.1:0-2500 GCF_000690775.1 Eurypyga helias
ATGTACCGGGGTAGCCGAGGGTCCGCCATGTATCGGGGTAGCCAAGGGCAGCTCCTGCCTCGTACCAGCCCTGCTGCGTGTGCTGGGGTTTTGGCTGAGGGTCGGAGCCGGCATTAGTCCTCCCAGCTGCTGGCGGAGGGGCGGGCTTACCCCCGCGTTTTCGCCCAAAGCAGCACCACATTCGAGGGACGCGGGCCGAGGGATTCACAGGTAGGTTGTTGTGAGGGGTGCCCCTGGGGATAATGACGCACATCTGCACCCAACATGCGTAGAGAAATACCTGTGGGGTGAGGGTGGATGTGCCGTAGGAACTGCGGAATTACAGGGCTAAACTATGGGGTATTTAAGGGCCCAGAGAGCCCAGCCAACACTTCGAGGTGAATCCCGTACCTCCTACCTCCCTGCTGCCTGAATAACAGACACCTCTGCGTTTACTGCTGAAAACCAAATTTGGGCTGGGGAGTCCCCCACCCAGCATGAATTTAACGCAGGCAACTCTTCCAAGAGCCCCTTGTCCAGGAAAACCTCGGGGTCAGAAGCAAGGATATCCCTGCAGTGTGACAAGGAAGAAGTCCACTAGCCGTCACATTGCAGCCATTCCCAATCGGTTATTTGCCTGCCGGAGATGGCTCTGCTGCCACAGACCAAGGGCTACAAGAAGCTGCAGGCCAGTGGGTGGTATGGAAAATTAGAAAGCAATACATTGTCAAGCCTCTCTGCCTGACGATGGGATGAGGGCGGCGAGCCTTCTTTTCCTGTACGATCCGCTTTGGCTCTAGTAGAGTCAAGCCATTGGCAGTGCTTTTGCCCTTTAACATAACCACCAACAGACCAGCAAACATCAAGCAGTGGACTAGCCAATGCTGGGTTTTTCTCCTTTCTCTATGGAAAGGCAAACAACTGGCTCTCTGTCGGCCCTCGCATTTATACGTACTACGACAGCCCAAGATCACCCTAGGAAGGGCGTGAGACGAGAAGGAGAAGGCAGAAGTAGCAGCAAGGGGAGAGATCTTCCATCAGTGGCCTTACATACCTTTTTTGACAACAAGAGCCCCAGAGTTGTTCTGTATTTATGGCAGCAGCCTTCAGAGGCCATAGCAGCCACCACCGCTGCTTGGTCACATCTCCCGTATCAGGCTGCATGCAGTATGACACTGAGCTTCTCATATTTTGCCTGGAAAACCCTTTGTGCTGAAGTTAATGAAATTACATCAGACGCACCTTTTATAAGTTGGAGCAGATTTTGACTCGGAAAGCAGGATTTACATGTAAAGGGTGCTCAAGAATAACGCTTACCTCATTCAGGTGCCCCGGCTAAGACTGCAGTCCTGTTAAACTGAGGTCTGCACATACAATGCCCCTCTCCCCAGCCCCAGGTTTGATTCCAAACTCGGTGAAGATATCAAGAATGCTTTTACTGAAGTCAGCACGCTTTGAGCCAGGCTTCACCCTGTAAATATTTACACAGTGAGTAAGCATGTGACCCTGTTCCCAATCTGACTACTATAACCTAAGATGTTTCTCTGTCAGCTCAGGGGCCTGCTGGTGCAGAAGCACTGCAGCACAAAGAGCTTCACAAGTCATAGATCATTTACTCCTGTTAATATTTGGCCCTTTTCCTAAACTTTCTTATTTTTATCCTCTTTTTAACATTAATTCCTTTCCTTTTTCTGATTCTTCTTATAACTAATATTGGCCTATTTTAACTAATCATATGTAATCTTTGCTGAAAGTATAGTACAGTTACTTCAGCCATTTTCACTGTTAACTCTTACCCCAGCTTCACTTCACAAAACAAAGTTGTCCCCACATGCCTCTCTAAATAATTGTTGGTTCCTCTTATAATTTGCTTATATGTCAGCTTCTATTTAAAAATAAAATATAACCATTGACTAACCATTTTAAATCTGTTCTTGCTAGCCTAAATTAATCCCCATTCCACTTGTCTTTCTGCCTTTCTGCTCCACAACTGCCCCCTGGAGAAACAGCTCTGTAAGGAAAAAAATAATACACACACACCCAATCATGCACTACCTTTAGAGTTAGTTTGCTCCAGACTGGCAAGGACTGAGATTGGTAGAGGCATTTCTCAGCAAAATTGGAAAATGCTGGCCCAGAGAAATGGATGTATTTCAGATAACATATCTTTTCTGAAGAAAATATTTTTCAGAAGCTTTTTTTTTCCACATAATATAATTGCTGATGAAAATTAGACAGAAAGCTGCCAGCCACAATGTATCTGAAATTTGATGGGTTAAAGCTGGTCAAAACTCCAGTTAGTGCTTGCCTCTGGCAGGGAACACCCACATTCTGAAGATGAGTTTCATTAAAATACTGAGTAAAAGCCAAATATTTGGTGTTTTCTCATGAAGATGCTAGGTGTCCTATAAATATATTATAGGAATAATATATATATTATATTAATAATATGATATGATATGATAGAATATGATACGATATGATAGAATATGATATGATGATATGATACGATATGATATAA
>NW_010227178.1:0-18728 GCF_000690775.1 Eurypyga helias
CCTTAGCATGGATTCCAGGAGGATATGATCCATGATCTTGCCAGGCACAGAGGTGAGACTGACTAGCCTGTAGTTTCCTGTTCCATCCCAATCCATTCTATGATTCTATGATTCATTACCTATATTTTCATTACAAGTTCTTCCATTTTTAACTACTCCTTATCGTAGTACTCTTATAACTTTAATTCTTTACCTTCCCAGGTGCACTATACTTCTTTCTTATTGACCCTTTCACAAATTGACTTTATTTACTGGTCTTTAGGGTTCTATAATAGAAAAGTTTTCTCTAAAAGCAAAATACTCTAAGGGATATTCATAACATTTATCTCACCAATTCTTTTTGGTATCTAAACAAGATAACCTCTTTCATACCTTCAATTTACTAGACTTCTTTATTAAACATCAATGCAAAATATCCTTAATTAATGTCAAAGCTCTTTTGGTGTTTTCAGGTTGTACCTTATTCAGTACATTGCAGTGAATGTTATTGGTCTTCTGAGACTATTTTACCAGAGCCACATTAAATCACTTTGTACATACTGTGGCAACATTTAACTTCCTCTACTCACATTATTTTTCCAGTTCTCGATAAGTTTAGGGATATACTACTAACAGATGCGCTTTTTTTCTTTCTGCCCACTTTAGATTAAAGGTCCATTTGACGTGAACATTTTGGCAGCTGTCAGAGGGTGAGACCATTCATCCAGGTTTGATCCTCATTTCAACTCCATATTTTTTCATACTTCCTGGGAAATTTATGTCTTTTTCTGGAATATGGAACTTATTCTCCTTTCCTAATGTTACAGTTAAAAACTTATATGACATATTTGTGTCAGCTGATTCACATTTCAATGAATTACTAGCTTCATTTTTTAGAAGCTGTACAAGTTCGACCAATAACTTATGGCCCTTAAAATAACTTGAGGAAAAAATATCTGTTTGTTTCTATTAATCTTCAGAGACTTTTTCTTTACACATATTATCTCCAGTGGTTTTCTTAACAATTATTATTATTCTAGTCAAATTTGAGCTATGATTTTTCTACTCTGCCAATCAGTTCCTTGATTGGTTTCTCATCTAAGTAAGAGAAATCTCTCTCTCTCAGCTTGCTCTTCCTTAAACTTTGAAGAAAATTCTGGATATCATTAGTGCGACTAAAAAAATCTGCCACATACTTCAACGGATGCAGAATAAGGCCCAAAAAATCTTGTAAAATTCTTGATACATAAATGTTGAGATTTTTACAAACTCTTGAAATCAATCTTGCCCAATCACTGTTATTCAGAGGGACCTTTGCCAGTATCTTAAGTGAAGGAATGATATCACTTTTGACTTTTCAGTACTTAAAAGCATGACTTAATAGCAAAAAACATTTTGTACATTGGAGAAAAAAGGAGTTGTATTTACAAAGCTAACTAAGCTAAGAAAAGACTGAAGAGAAACTCCGTAAGAAGTTCTTGAAATATGTAATGAGAAATATGTTTGGGGGGCAGATTGTTGTCTTTTAGGATTAAAGATCTTAGTAGAAGTAGGCTGCTTTCCAGTCTCCTTTGTAGTATATTTACACTACTAGTAGAGGATATGATAGAATGTTAACAATTTTGTGATTTCCATGGCAAAAGAGAATTCATCTTTACACTACAGCAGCAAAGAACTACAGACCTTCCTGAGCAGGTAAACTACATTTTACACGTGACTAGAATTCTTGTTTACTTAAAGTGTGTGTCCAAACCCATCACATATGAGACCATGTTGAATTTTGAGGGATATGGGATATCACATCCATAATAGGACTGTCACACCTGTGACACCCTGTATCTACCTGTCTGGCTCTGCACTCATCCATTTGTGCATCCCAGGCATTTCTAAGTAGTTAATTTCCAGGCATGCCAGAAAACCCTAATTCACAAAAAAATCCAGGAATCAGTCACACTGACCCACACTGCCTGGCTTCATTGACCACAGGCAATCATAGAAAGAGAAAATGGGCTGAATGGGTAGTCACAATGTCTTCCACATCAAAGGGATCTATCCCTGGTCCAGATTATTAGATTCCCCACAGTATGACTGAAAACAGTAAAGTTCTTACCTTTATCTTTAATGCTGTTTGATATATTTACTTGAATAAAAATCACAAGAAGGAACATTAAGAGAGGGTTTACATCAAAAGTTTATATAATTTGTATTTCCATTATAAATACAGAGTTTAAAATAGTTATACACAGATATACAACACAAGAATACAGGGCACAAGGCTGAAGATCTCTTGGACTGAGAGATACATCTCCTTTCTTTTGGTTACCTCTCCAAATCTGTCTTGATAGTTCCAGCCAGACTGTATCTGTTATCATGGCTAGACCATAGCCCAAAGAAGGCTGATATTTAGAAAACTGGATGTTTCTAAATTCATGTAATAATAGTATTTTAAAATAAAATTTTAATACATGTACAGGATACAGGAAAAATAATTTACCAGAACATGTTTTGCAGGTAAGAGATTTATTTAGAAAAATATCATTACATGTAGTTAGCAAACTAACTTAGCAGTTTTGGTTAATCATAGAATCACAGAATGGTTTGGGTTGGAAGGGACCTTAAAGATCATTTAGTTCCAACCCCCCTGTCATGGGCAGAGACACCTTCCACTAGACCAGGTTGCCGAAAGCCTCATCCAGCCTGACCTTGAAGATGGCCAGGGAGAGGGAATCCACAACTTCTCTGGGCAACCTGTTCCAGTGCCTCACCACCCTCTCTGTGAAGAATTTCTTCCTGATATCTAATCTAAACTTCCTCACTTTCAATTTAAATCCATTACCTCTTGTCCTGTCACTACAGGCCCTTGTAAAAAGTCCCCTCCCAGCTTCCTTCTAGGCCACTTTCAGGTACTGGAAGGTGCAATAACATCTCCCCGGAGCCTTCTCTTCTCCCTCTCCTCCAGGCTGAACAAGCCCAATTCTTGCAGCTTTTCATCATAATAGAGGGGTTCCAGCCCTCTGATGATCTTTGTGGCCTTCTCTGTACTCACTCCAACCAGTCTATATCCTTTTCATGTTCTGGGTTCCACAGCTGGACGCAGTACTCCCGGTGGGGTCTCACAAGAGCAGAGTACAGGGGCAGAATCGCCTCCATCGACCTGCTGGCCACCCTTCTCTGGATACAGCCCAGGATATGGCTGGCTTTCTGGGCTGCCAGCGCACAATGCTGGTTCATGTTCAGCTTTTTGTCCACCAGTAGCCCCAAGTCCTTCTCCTCAGGGCTGCTCTCTATCCACTCTCCACCCAGCCTGTACTTCTGCTTGGGATTGCCCCGACCCAGGTGCAGGACCTTGCACTTGGCTTTGTTGAACTCCATGAGGTTGGCAGTGGCCCACCTCTCCAGCCTGTCAAGGTCCCTCTGGATGGCATCCCTTCCCTCCAGCATGTCGATTGCACCACACAACTTAATGTCATCAGCAGACTTGCTGAGGGTGCACTCAATGTTATCATCCATGTAACTAACAAAGGTGTTAAATAGTACTGGTCCCAACACTGACCCCTAAGGAACGCCGCTCATTACTGGTCTCCATTTGGACACTGAGCCATTGACCACCACACACTGAGCATGTACATCCAGCCAGTTCTTTATCCATTGAGTGGTCCATCCATCAAATCCATGTCTCTCCAATTTCTAGAAAAGGTTGCCCGTCCTCTATCCACCAAGGTCATGACCCCATCAGAGAAGGCCACCATGTTCGTCAGGCATGATCTTCCCTTGTTAAAGCCATGTTGGCTGTGACCAATCATCTCCTCATTCTCTATGTGCCTTAGCATGGTTTCAAGGAGGATCTGCTCCATGATCTTGCCAGGCACAGAGGTGAGACTAACTGGCCTTTAGTTTCCTAGGTCCTCTTTTTTTCCCTTTTTAAAGATGGGGCTTATGTTTCCCCTTTTCCAGTCATCGGGAACTTCGAGGAACTTCACCAGACCACCATGACTTTTCAAATATGATGATAGAGTTTACACAAGCCCATTCTCCAGTTCTTTCAAGACCCACGGATGTTTTCCATCACGTCTCATGGACTTGTGCACCTTTGGGTATTCTTGAACCTGATCTTCACTGACCATGGGTGGCTATCCATTCTCTCAGTCCCTGCCCTTGTCTTCATGACTCTGGGTGTATGGCTTATGCCCTTGCCTGTGAAGACCGAGGCAAAAAAAGCATTGAGTATCTTGGTCTTCTGCATATGCTGGGAAGCCAGCTCTCCTGTTTCCTTCTGCAGAGGTCCCACATTCTCCCTGCTCTTCTTTTTATCCCCTATGTACCTGTAGAGGCCGTTCTTGTTGGCCTTGATGTCCCTGACCATGTTCAATTCTGTCAGGGCTTTGACCTTCCTAACCTGATCTCTGAGCTTTCGGACAACTTCCTTGTAATCTTCCCAGGCCACCTGTCCCTGCTTACACCCACTGTAGGCTTCCTTTTTTCTGCCTCACTTTGTCCAGGAGCTGCTTGTTCATCCACGCAGGCCTGTGGCCGCTTTTACCCGACTTCCTCTTCTTTAGGATGCATCACTCATGAGTTTGGAGGAGAAGGTCCTTGAATACTTGCTAGCTTTCTTGGGCCCTTCTTCCCTCCAGGGCTTTTCCCCAAGGAACCTTCCCAAGGTTAATTTTTTCCCTAAGATTTCTAAGATATCATTATTGCTCTCTTAGTTTGTATGCGTAACCTAGAAATTGCTTTCCTTCTCTTTCATTCCGATTTGGTTTCTCAAGTTTGAGGAAATTAGTCATTGAATTGATCTACTCAGATAACTTAGAATAAATAAAATGTTCTCTCTCCACCTGCAGAAGGAGCAGACACTATCAGAAGTGTTTTAGCACTTCAACAGACTGCTTCTGTCTGCATAGCCAGTGTCTTTTGCTAGTTCAGTAGTCTGATTTCCTTAAAGTTTTGGCAGCAAATATGTTCTACTTCATACTTTTGCCTTTTAAATGTAATGTAATATACTCTAATAAGCTTAGGCCTGACTGTCACAGTAATCATCTCAAATTAAAGGCTTTTAATGTATGAAATAAGTAAAACCAGTAATTTAAACAAACAGCTCTGGATCTCTTTTGGTACATCATTGCATTTTAAAACAACATCACACTTGGTCTGTGGTTTGTTTGAAATTGCTTAGGAGTATTTTTTTCAGATAATGAGCTGTGTGAAACACAGTGGATCTTCGTTGATCAATATCCTTATCGTCCTTACTTGTCTTCCATGTAAAGTGTTGCTTTTAACCCCTTCTCAGTGAGGTAGGCTGTCCTCACATCCAAAAGCACAGGAGAAAAGAATGACAGGATGATCATTTGGCTCTCTCTTCATTCCCAGAAGAGGCAGGACTGTCTAGTCTCCCTGAATACATGGCTCTACATTTCTATGTCAACTTTTTTGCCTCTTTTAAAAGTTTGTCCTTCTTCATCCTATGGAGTGCAGGAAGGACTTGTTCATTTTTATTCACTGCCATTACTGTTCAGCTAGATGAGCCAATACACCTGTCTACTACAGTGTCTTGTAACTCAAATCTTTGTATTACACTCTTTTTCTCACAGTAGACATGATCTGCATCCTTACAATGCATCACAGAAGGTACTTAGATATCTAATCCCCATTAGTCTCCCTAAGATTTATGGCCTAGGTCCTTAGCTGCATGCAGACATTTCCAAACCCTGATCCTGCAGCAACAAGGTTAAGAAGTTTTTCATCAGTGAGTTATCTGAGAGTGGAATTGGGTGTGTAATATGACTGTAATTAATTAATAGGAAAACATTATTACAGGTTTACCATAACATACTTACTCAAGGTGTCAAAAAATGGAAAATTTGCATACTCTTCTTAATTCAAACTAATATTTTTTAAAAATGTTTCTGAGTTATTGCATAAATGGATATATTAATTACCTTGTAAATTCAGAGTAATAAACATCTAATTTTTGCTCATGTTATGAAAACAAGTGAGTTATTCAAAATGGCATTGTTGAAATAGGGGGAAGTACTGTTCACTGCAGAAGTGCTCATCACTTGTGAAATGAGATCTGTTTGAAAGCTTCTTCAGAATTAAGTTATAAATTGCATCAAGCTTGAGGATATTTTTCTGCTCTTTTATCTAATTATGCTTTAACTTTGAGCAAACTGCTTCTCAATACCTTTTTTTTGTACTGAAAGATAGCCCTCCAGAAATCAAAGAAGCTTATCTCCATCACTGTGGCTTATGCACTTATCTTCATCTTACAGGAATGTCTGACGTGCTCCCTATCTCACTAGTGCCTCTCTGAATCACAATTGGATGTTTATATTTCCAGTCCATAACTGATGGATTAAATGTTTTTTAAACTTCTGCTGTGTCTGGCTTTTGAGATGTGTGCATTAATACATGTGTGACCATACTAACTTATATAAATCTTAATTACTGACACAGTCGTACATTATCCATTTATATTCATAAGTACTGACCACACTTATCAGCTTGGTTTCCTACTTTAAGTTAAAATTCTTTAAAATGCCCTAAATGTGCATTTGAACATTTTAATGTAATGAATTCAATATATTTCATGCAAATTCACCCCTTTTTAGATTCTGCTTAACATATGCTTTCATGAATTAAGCTATAATCTTGAATATGCGTAGTGTTGATTTACAACTGGATGATGTACATGATCAGCCTGACTTTGTTCTATGATATGGTGTGTAAAGCCTACATTTGAGGTAGTCATCTTGAAAAAATTGCTTTCCTATAATGCATAAGATTTTACAGAAGTTAATATATTACATATTTTTAAAAAAACTTAATCCCGTGCAGTGGACTGTGACATAGCTATCTAAATCTGAATTTCAGACATAGCAAAACTTCCCGTTGTTTATTTCTTTTACAAATCAAATTGTGGTCACACAAAGACAACTGAATTTCAGGTTTTAATAGAGGGTTGCTTTTACCCTGGTTTATTGTTGTTGTTTTTTGGGTTTCTTTTGTTTATAATCTGAACAGAAGAATGTCAAGTAGCATGTAATTGGTGCTATTATATTTTCAGGAAGTTTCCTTGTCCCAAATATTACTGATGAGAGCTATTTGAGTAATAAAATTTCAAACCCACAAATAGTTAATAACATATTTTGTATTCCAGGTGTAAAGGAGATAGTCGAATAATGATGCATCCTACAATTCAGTGAGAATGCCTTTTCTAAACCCCATAAATAATGCAAGAACTAATATTGGAGTTTTAAAGTAAAGGAGATCTTTGACTGGCATAGGTCATGCTGGTAGTATGTGTCGGTATCCAGTGTATTACAAAGAGTTTGGAAAAAAGTTTATTAATAAATAATGTCTTAAAAAATACTTGTTTAATTTTTTTTTTCTGCATTCTACTAGTAAGATGACAGATTAAAGTGACTTGAAGGATTTTTCAAACAAAGTATATTCGTTCAGCACAAAGAAAACTATATATATAAAGCTTTACACTTGCAGTCTTTTATAAAAATGTTCTCTCAGAAACCTAACCTGAATGAGATAACACTTTGAGGCATATCTTCTAACGAACTAGACCTTTGTTTTTACTTTTGTCCTCCCCAACCCCTGCCCTGCCGCATTTATCATTGCCTGAAAACGAGGAACTGAAAACAGATGTGTGTTAAGGAAATGTTTAATTTATCTTTGGATAAAGATTAATCATGAATTATTTAAATTATATGACAAAACATTTCTGGTTTCCATTTTCTGCTTATAAGGCCTGCAGTTTCACTGCCATGAGTCAATAAGTAATTCTCAATGAATTCACAGTATTATATTAATTTTAAATGAGAACAGCTATGTAGTGTTAGGTTCCTTGGAAAGTTGGGAAATGTGACTTTTGTTTTTTAATGGTTTCTATGGGACTTTAGGGGTTTTGCTCTTCGTTTTTTTTTTGTTGGTGATAGTAGTGGGTTTTTGGGGTTTTTTTGGTGGTGGGTTGTGTTGGGTTTTTAGGTGTTTGGTTTGGGTTTTTTGTTGTTGTTTTTTTTTTTTTTAATTCCTGTTGACACGGATGCCACCACTGATAATAAAGCCATAATTTACATGACAGCTGGTAGCCTAGTAATATTTTGAAACAAAGTTCCCTAAATTTTTGTGGTAACTACCAGGTAGACTGGTAACTGCTGCACACATTCTTGTAATTTATTTATGTTGATTATGGGGACAAAATATTTTATACCCTCTCTTCTGATGTATTGAGGTTTGGAATTTTTTGTTTGGTGGGGTTGGTTTTTTTTTTTTTTAGATATGAATTACTCTAAAAATGCTATTAGATAGTTATAATTTTCTCTGCATTATTATTATTATTAAAAATTAAAGAGAAATGAATGTAATTCTTTTAAAGAGGATTTGTTTCTTGTTTTACACAGCAGAAATCCTCATGCATATGGAATATGATTGTAAACATATACCTAGAATAAGATTGATTCAGTACCTGAATTTCTATGTCTGAACATATGATTAGTTCAAAAGGAATAACAGACACAGAACTTGAAGATAACATTATTAATTATTAAATACAATTAGATGTTGTGCAATTTCATTTATACTGTCAAATAATTATCCTTCCTTCTTTTATTATTGTTTGGTATAATTTCATGTGTTGGAGAAGATGTACAGGATAGTCCAGAAATTTAAGTTCCCTTAGTTTCCCATTCCTTAATCTAAGATTCTTTTGCCTTTCTTATTAAGGTCTTACATCCAGCTATGAATATATACACTACACATCAGGCATACTCTGTCCCTAAGACATAGTTTGTAGAAAATTTCTGATCAACAGCAATAAATCAAAGTGAAGTAACTTTTGATTTAGAAGAAAAAATCTAAGCACTGGGTATTGCATATTAAACAGGAAAAACATTTGGAATAATGTTATAGATTATGAAAATCCAAATTCTTAATACTTAATTAGTCCTGATAAGATCTAAAGCTTGTGCACCATTATTTTTAATGTTATACCAGCTAGGACTCATATTGCACTAAAAGTAGAGACAAAGTAGGCATACAGTGCCTGCCTCTTTTTCTTGAAAATGTTGTGTCACTGAGCTAGATGTGATAATGTTCTGATTAAAAAGGTACATAAAATATTAATCCTGACACATCTTCAATTTATGTGATCTCTTTCCAGGTAATAAATTTTACTATTTTATATTCTTTGAGCCACTAGAGAACCTAAAATAGTTAGAAATACAGTACTCTATATTCTGACTTAGATTTTAGCTGGAAAACTTCCCAAGGCAGTACCTTTTCTTCGATGTATAAGAATTCCATGTTTCATAAATTAAGGCTACAAGACCTCAATTTCTTTCTAGCCAAATTCCAAATTCAAACCCTCTGCATTCCTTCTCTGCCAGATTCACAGGAAAGGGGCAAATTTTATTTTCCCACTCATAAGTCTCTAACTTCCTGTTTCTTCCCTTACAAACTACAACTGCACTGCCCACCACAAATATTACAAATCCACTACATATTTTTCCTAGAGTGATCTATAGGTGCCTTCTGTAAAAGTGCTAGCCTTCAGGTAGAAGTGCAGTGTCCTTATATCTTCTCTGAAGGCAATATGAGTCTTTCTCAAAAACAAGAATAATTCATCATTCCTCTTAATTGTGGAAAAGCCAGTCAAACTATTCTAAAATACTGATCACGGGATAGGAGTAGTAACTCCACATAGGAACATGAGCTTGAGGTGCTGGAGTAAGGTTATTACTGCAAAGTAGCAGCTTTCTGTTGAAATAACTGTGGCAATTAGCAATTCTTGGACCTGCTTTTTCAATTGTGTATAGGTTGCGACAGACTTATTTTAAATGGTTTCTGCATATCCACACAAGCTAACATGAATAATTAAAGCAAATATTTGATTTTCATTGTAGTTTAAGTGGGAAATAGTTTTTAAGTGACATCGATCTGAGGCTTGAAATTTTTTGTCATTCTTTTATGAGTTAAAAAAATGTATATATATTTATTTGTCCAGGAATAATGGAACAAAAAATGAAAAGTTTAAAATTACAAGTATCACATAGATAAGTGTGTCACCAGAGTATCAGAGGCCCATATTTACCAGAATTGTAGATTTCAAGTAAGGGGAACTGGAAGTTCCCTCCTGAGGTCATTTAATTACTTCCCTCTAAACAACATTCTACTCTACCTTGTTCATGGGGAAACCAACAAAATTTTGTCTAAATTGTTTATACAGCACTGACACCTCTGCAGGCTCTTCAAAGGGCTTAAATAGTGTCACTATAAGCCTTTTTTTTTCCCTGCAATGGATCTTAAATTAATTTTGCTGCAGTTTTCATTTCTTGTTCTATAGATAAGAATAATTATTTCTATTTGCTTTACACCAGCTTCTTATGTATTTGGTTATTATGTTTTTCCCCAAACTATCTAGCAATTAATCTTTAAATCTTTCTTCTGTTTCATATTTTCTAAACTTGCAATTACTCTTGAGACACCTTCGTGGTGTTCCTCACCTTTTACACCTGCACTTTGTTTTTCTTAACCCAGAGAAGGGACCTCAATATGCTTTCAGACAAACATTGATATTATGGCCATTCTGAGGTAGGTCTTTTTAATCTCTCTTAATCTTTCTTAGTCTGAGGAAATAAATAATCATTAAAATACGAGTTGAATATGACTACTTAGATCTCACGCTGAATACCTGAAAATACACAAAACAGCAATTAAGAACATTTTCCTCCACATTTCCTAAAGACTCCTGTATTAGTGGGGAACTTTGGGGCTGGATATATATGTGTTTTCTTTGATTTTTTCCATTTCATTGACAAATCTCAAGCAGTTGTTTTTTTCATGCATTAATTGGCATACAGTGCTCTCTGTCACATTATTATTTTAAGATATCATGTAAATCTGATTTCCAGGTATCTGCATTAAATGTAACACCTAACAAACAAGAAGATTATTATTAATAGAAATAAGATTCTTCCACTACTTTCTTCAAAAGTGGTGTTCATCAGATTTCTTGAACTATCTATTACACAAGATTTTTGAAATACAGTCCTGAAATTATTTCCTATTTTTATTTTTCAGATCTCTACATGAGAAGAGTTTTAATACATTTAAACATCTAGCTGTCATTCACATCTGCCATTCTTAGTGTTTAAACAGGGGACTAGAGAACAATATTCAATATTTTGGGGCAATGTGCCAAAACCAGCACTGAAAGACACTTAAAGTTCTTCCAGGCAACAAGAGGTGTCATTTCTGTAGGTAAAGATAAACACATTGCAAGATATATGATGTTTAAAATGTATAAAGTCTGTCCTGTTTTAGCAAGAAGATCAGACAGTACATTTCCCAATTTTCACCCTTGCTTCTCTGACAAAAGAAGCGTCCTTTACCACAGCTAGTCTTTAATAAAGGAAAACAGATACATAAATATATTCAACAATATATTAACTAGTACATGAGTATTTCAATGTTAATTTAAAAAATTTTGGTTTTGCATAAAGCTTCTGTATTAATACCTTTATGTGCTTTTTGCAGTCACCAATAGACTGTATCTTAACAACTACCTTAACTCACAGACCACCACAGAAATGTGAGCAATAATCTCTTTAATTCATTTGATTTACCTTAACATGTTCAGATAAACTAGTATTTCTTGTTACTGTCTTGCACTATCTCCTACCTGCCACTTTTTGTGTCCTTCAGGACAAAATACCAGAAAAGGAGACTGAATGCCTAGCAGTGTTGAAATGGTAATTTAATAAGAAGAAAATATGAATATTAATACAGACTGTATCCATACTCTAGTAAGGATATTTTACATTTAACATCTAGCCAATAAGGTCTGGTTTTATCACAGTTCTTCACTTGCAATATTTACAGTAAAGACCATAAACTTAGGTCACTTTGTGCCTTGAAGAAATTAATTCTTGGAGGTAGAAAACTTAATGATATGAAGGTATGTAGGAAATTCACATCTTGTATTTTATTTCAATAAGAAATGCAGGTGTTTTTCAGGAGAAAATTTAAAATATTATTTTTCATTATTTTCAGGTGTCTATTTTATTTAAAGTACATAGACACTTCCAAAACCAGACATATGAATCCTATCATACCAATAATACCTAAAAATAGTATCATGGGCACACTCAAGCAGTTACAATACATCAATAAACTACACTCCATAAAGTCTATTCAGTCTGAATTCAGTTCCAGTTCTGGTTTTAGTATTGTTTGGGGAAGAATTACTTTCATTTTCTAAGAAAATATATTTTCTCTATTCCACTTACCTTGTTATGCATACACGTACAAACAATAGCACGCTAGTGAATACATTCAAAATTATATAGTAAGATTTACTAGAGGGAGTATGTTACCCTCTGTGGAGCTTTCAGGGTTTAATTTATAGAAGAAAAATGAAAAAAACATTGTGTGGTATGTAGATCTTGTCAGATATTGATAATTCGGTGTGTATCAGTGTCGTGGTTTAGCCTTGTTGAGCAATTAAGCACCACAAGTGGCTCTACCACGCCACCCATTCCACTCCCAGTGACAAAGTGTCGGAGGAAAAATGAGGGAGGCTCGTAGAAGTTGAGATAAGAACTATTAATCATATAAATGAAACTTATGGATTTACTAACAATGCTATTGCTAATAAGTAACTAAAAGAACAGAAAAACAGAACAAGTGCTACAGAATCTCACCACCCATGAATGGACGCAGTCAGGTTCCAGGACAGCAAGGCAAAAATAAATCCAAAGCTCTGAGATGAAAATCCCCTCCCTGACCCTGGGAGCTGAGAACAGGAGGAGAGAAAACTTCCAACTAAATCTTCCAGAGCAATCTGCCTGAGAAAAGACACTATCTGTCTGTTAGTCCACCCGACATCAGGTCCGGACAAAGACTGCGCTTCTGAGAGAGAGCCCGTGCTGTGGGCAAAAAAAAATGTGCTTCTGACAGGAACCTCCAGGGCAACCCCACCACACCACCACCACCTTCCAGGTCCAGCCTCTGCAAGCTTCCTCTCAGCCCACTCCCAGCACCACTGGTACGGGGGTAACAGTGACCACTCAGCTTGATGTATTATGGAATGAAACAAAATCTTATAGACTTCCCTAGGAGAGCAGCTCGTTGCTGCCTGGGACAAGGACAATCAGTCTCAAGAACAGAGATAAAACAAAGAAATGCAGAAAATTGGTGAGAGGTTGTTCTACAAAGACAGCACTGATGAGCTAATGTCACTTTAAAAAATGTGAGGGTTTTTCCTCCTTTCTTCTAGAACTCACAAATTAACTATTTTCATTAGGAGGTTTTGAAACAAAAATTATGTTTAGGAAAGATGGAAGAATGTATGTTTTTCTCAAATTGTAGTATAATTCAGTAAGTAGATTAAGTTTCCTTGTATTTCTGCAGTCAGCCATTCATTCTCTTCTGATATAGTAAAACATTTCTAAATAATCCAAGAAGTCCAAGCAAGCAGGGAACTACTAAAAGATAATATATAATAACTGTGTCTGTTATTTCACCCCATTTGGTGCTTTACTTTTTAATGTTGGGTTTTTTTCAGACTTGAAAACTTAAAAATTTCCTGCTTTGTCTCATCTGAATGATTGTCTTTTTTTAAGTTACTAAGCAATCCATTAAAAAGACCAATAATCCCTAAATAGCCTCTCCACACTGTGAAGAATTTTCAGATACCTGAAGGTCCCTAAACCAGCAGTTTCTCTCAAGGATGTTTGATTTCCCCCACTGAACAAGCTGAATACCTTTTGCTGTTCCTAAGGAAGGAATAAAATCTCTGCTGCTCTTTCACTGGTTTATTCTGTATTCACAGCTGGTCTATATGGTCAAAACTGTGACTCCCCACAACTATCATGCGACACATAAACACGTGTTAGTCTTTGAAACTTTTAGGGAGAAAGGACATCCATCACCACCAAAATGTTTCATGAAATGTGCTTGTGATTGCTCTATTCCTATGTGATCTCCATGAGCAGGCAGGTGAAAGGATCAGTACATTTCCCTGGAGGTCAAAATTTGGACATCCTACTTTATTCTCTGGATGACTAGAATAACAGTTGAACACCTCCATGGATTTAATCACCAATCCTTAAAATGAGAATTTAAAACAGTGAGGTTTGTTGTCCTCATGGAGATTAAATAGATTTAGAACATTATTCTTTTGAATTCTTACATTTAGCAAGATGAATGTCTTCTTAACTACAATAATACCAGTAACATAGTACTTTACCAAATAAAGTAGTTCAGTAAAATAATGACAGAATACTTTTAAATCCCTAATTATTTTTAATAATGTGGTAAAATTCAGCATGTTATTTTATATTCTACTCTGAGTTTAGTTCTGGATTTTCTTTTGCTGTTGTTTCAGAGCAAAGAATACTTACATTTTCCCTTACCTGAAGGCCCACTATTATGCCTTAGCTCAATCCCTAAGCTGTACTAACTGGATATATTCTTATAAAATTCTTTGAAGTTTAAACTACACAATATGGACCAAATGAGTAAAGCACTGGTTTAGACAATTCATAGAAATGTTTGGAAAGCAGTTCCAGGTAGAAGTATATAGTTATGGAGTGTTCTTAAAAAGTTAAAACTTTATAAATATTCTAATACCAAAAAGGAAAGCAATATATGTATTTATTTTAAGCTATTTCTTGCTCCTTCATGCAGGCCACTGTACTAGAAGGTATTACACTTTTTTTTTTTTTTTTAACTGATCATTGTCAGTCAAAAACTTCAAGTTGACTGATACTTATTTTTTTAGCTTGTACTTACTTTTTTTATGGTACTATCAGAATCCAAAATTATAATTACAGTTCTTGCCAATTTACAGAATATTCTATTAATTTATACTAAAATAACACTGGATTAGGACCTTAATATTCAGAAACTGTGTAAATTATACATCTTACAGTGTTCCTTCAGCGAGTACTCAGAATCATGTTATTCATCACACAGCTCTAAAAGTTTGTGATATATATACTTAAAACTTCTATTGATGAAATACCTGTACTGTAAATTGCACAAAATTCACCAATATCACATTAATCAAAGCAATAAAAAACAATGTAAAACAAAAATTGTCATGCAATTTTCCTTTTAGCAATGATCTTGGTAAAACATCTCATGAAGAAATATCCCACACAAGATTATCATTATCCTGTATAAATAAACCAGTGTGTCTCAAACCTATCTAAATCTGCCTCATACATACCCTTTGTCACCCAGGCTAATTAAAAACTCATTATTAGATTGAAGAATATTTCCAGCAAAAGATGGAAAACACATTTTTAATTCAGTTATCTAATGCAAAAAATAATGATTCCAACCATTCCTAGGTGTCACCAGATGTCAAATATATATATATGCTGGAAATCTCTGAAACAGTTTTGTGCTCTAGTTTACTCCAGTGTTCTTGGACAACAATAGAAAAAGGACATAAGAGCTCCTACCCCTAACATTTCCAATTCTTAAGGCCCTTACTATAAATTATTGCAATAAACTCACATTTTTCTTCAAAACGCACACCTATATTGACTTGGAGATCACTCATGACATTTCATGCCATTAAATGTCATGCTCAGTATATAAATTGGGGGAGTTGACAGGGAGCTGAATCGCTGCTCAGGAACTGTCTGTGTCAGTTGGCTGTTGGTGAATGTATCATTTTGATTTGATCCCTTTTCCCTTTTTTGTTATTATGTGTTATCATAATTATTAGTAGCAGTAGTACTATTTTTATTACATTGTATTAATATCAGCTTTATTAGTATCATAATTTAATTTCAATAACTTTCAATATTTTTTTTTTTCTCCCTCCATCCTATTGTGGGAGGGAGGGAGGTGAGTGAGCAGCTGTGTGGTACTTGATTGTTGACAGGAGCTAAATCACAACTTCATAACCAACTTTGCTGTAACCAATTCTGTTGAGAAAATAAAACCTATTTTTAAGGTTTGGAAGTATTATGACCAGTAAAGACTAGAATAATAGACTTCATTTTTTCTTAATATATATTTGGTGTGTGGCATCACTGAAAATGAAATGTCAGCAATTAAGATATTTTTTCTGATTTACAGTATTATAAAGTTCAGGGTTTATGAAGCCATTCTCAATTAATAGAGTACCTATTACCTATTATAATTCTATGTTTTGTATATTTTCATCTCTATTTTTTCAACCGTTTTGAAAGATTTTTTTGCAGAAATGCTGCAAAAGTTTAAATTTCCTCTTTATCTTGCAAATAAAAAAATAAATATATGAAACCGCCCTTCAAAATATATACAGAGGATTGAAAACTCATGAAAATAAGCAAAGTATAGCTCTTACCACATAATTCTTGCTCTCTGACAGATTGGGTTTCTCTGATGTATAAAAATAATGCTGTGAAGAGTAAAGAAAAAGATAGAGTTCTCAAAAGAAAAATTAGCTGCCAAAATTAAAGTGGATATATTATTCAATACTGAAAAGCTGATTCTGTTTTGCTTTGCCCTGTTTTTCAATTTAGCTACTTGTTTAAAGTTTAACATGTTGACTAACTTAGGACAGAAAATAAAATGTGTATCTAAAATCAGCAAACGTAAAGACTGTTTCAGTATCATATGCTAGTGTTGAACTCTGAGCAAAGCAATTATGTTTCATTGGTAGCATAATTAAAACCACATACTCTCCTCATTTAGATACTTTGAGTAACTTTAAATCTGTGTTTAGGGCTGCATGCACTCATAAAATCCAAGTGCAAACACTGATGAGGCTTTTCCTGTGGTTTGGGCATTGCTACGGACGCTCTACTGTGCAGAATTCCTGGTGTACAATGTGCTTTGACGTAATGTTTAACCTTTATTTCTGTCTACATTTTCATGATACCATAATATATATTTTCAAATTCATATCTTTTTGTAAAATTTGATCAAAATTCACCATGTTTAAAATTTTTAAAAGTATATACTTATTTTTTATAAAAACACCTGAAATTAAATCTGGTAAAAAATTAAGAGCAACAGGGAGAAGGAGGAATGGTAAAAGAGAGATTTTACTGCAATCATGTGGCATAGAATGAGGAAATACAGATTGATTGGTTAAGTGAGCCTTCATCTGTTACAATTTTAAGGAATTTTTTTCATCGTTTCATTATCCTTTTCAGTTACTTTTTTTCTGGATATTTTCAGAACCTTCAACACATAAGAACAAAAATGCCTTGAATTAAATTAGCAGCTTGTGTTTGGAAGCAATACGGTATTTAAAATGCAGCCTTATTTTACAATAATATAAAAATATTATCTCCTGTTGGTCAAGAAAAGGCTTCTTCCTTACTCGTGGAGTAGCTGACCAAAATACAGTTACTACCCAGTAAACTATTTTAAATATTTTTAAAACACTGTCTGGTGGGTGAAAAACCCAACCAACCAACCAACCAAAAAAAAAAAAAAATTTTTACAACATTACTCAGGAAAGGTTATGTGTCAATCATATATTGCTATTCTTTATTGTAGCTCATGATCATTTTATTCCACTATAACTTAAAACATATGAATTATAGCTTATCATTAAATATAAAACAAAACTATTTTTTTTCTGTCAATATCAATTGGTATAAGTAATTTATAGCTAAGGTGACATCTAGTGTGAAATCAAAACAATGTTTTATAAACAAAGTCATCTTAAGGGTAGGAAAATATTTTATCTTGTCAAGCTATAGTTTCAGGGTTTTTTTCATCAAGACTGGCATATCTTCATGGGTATTTCAATGCCAGTGCATTGGAAATTTTTTGCATGGATCATTCTTACAATTCCTAGCAAAATACAACACAAGAATGTTGGTAACATTTTGAGATTTTTTTTTTTCTTTTTCTCTTGCTATAATCACTTAGTCATTTCTTATCTTTTTTTGAAATACTCAGTTTTTCACAGAATCCCAGAATGTTTGAGGTTGGAAGTGACATCTGGAAGTCATCTGGTCCAACACCCCTTATCATGGAGCACCATGTAGAATCAGTTACCCAGGCAGCTTTTGAATAATACCAAGGATGGAGACTCCGTACCCGCTTGGGCAACCTGTGCCAGTGCTATAACATTCACAGAAAAAATTGTTTCCTGATATTTACACCGAACCTCCTGTTTCAGTTTGTTCCTGTTGCCTCTTGTACTGTCAGTGAGCACCACTGTAAAGAGCCTGACCTTGTCCTCTTTACACACTCTCTTCATGTATTTATATATATTGATGAAATCCCCCCTGAGCCTTCTCCAAGCTAAACAGTCTCAGATCAAGGTGATATCTCCCTTTCACACTGGGCTACATGAATCATAGAATCATAGAATGGTTTGGGTTGGAAGGGACCTTAAAGATCATCTAGTTCCAACCCCTCTGCCATGGGCAGGGACACCTTGCACTAGACCAGGTTGCTCAAAGCCACATCCAGCCTGGCCCTGAAGACATCCAGGGATGGGGCATCACAACATCTCTGGGCAACCTGTTCCAGTGCCTCACCACCCTCTCTGTGAAGAATTTCTTCCTGATATCTAATCTAAACCTTCCCGTTTTCAATTTAAACACATTACCCCTTGTCCTGTCACTACAGACCCTTGTAAAAAGTCCTCTCCCAGCATTCTTGTAGGCCTCCTTCAGGTACTGGAAGGCTGCAATGAGGTCTCCTTGGAGCCTTCTCTTCTGCAGGCTGAATAAGCCCAATTCTCGTCTCTTTTCATCATAGGAGAGGTGCTC
>NW_010227179.1:0-2219 GCF_000690775.1 Eurypyga helias
GGCAGCGGCTTGTCTTCTTGCTTCTCTTTGCTGGCTCACATTCAAGCCTCAAGCCTAGAAAGTATGATTACTACAGAGATTAAAATTTGCAGAGGTGCACCATTAAAACAGCGGACACGCAATCTGGGCAAGGGCATGGTTGTCCTATCACTCAAGGTTTCACCAGAGCCACGGAACAAAGTTAACCCCGTTGTGGGATTCCAGCACAGAATCACATGGAATGGTTTGGGTGGGAAGGGACCTTAAAGATCATCCAGTTCCAACCCCCTGCCATGGGCAGGGACACCTTCCACTAGCCCAGGTTGCTCCAAGCTTCATCCAGCCTGGCCTTAGACACTTCCAGGGATGGGGCATCCACAGCTTCTCTGGGAAATCAAACTTGATTTCGATGTAAAATGTTTAGAAGGTGCGACAGGCCCCGCACAAACCGTCAGTTGAGTCCCCAGCACAAGCACCGCCTCAGCTGTATGCTACAGAATCCCAGTGTTCAGTAGAAGTCTGGGCAAAACCCCGTGTCCAGAGGCGAACCTGTGTTGGAGGAATGCACAGGAGCGATGCCTTCCTGACACTTTTACTTTACGCAGCCATGCCAGGTTCCGCCACCCACCTCCCCCAGCCCGTGTCGTGACTTCAGTCTTGCGTGAGCTGTAAAGTTTCGGCTCCACCTAAACCCATGCGAGATTCCAACAGGGAAGCTGGACGGCGCTAGCACCACTCAGCCGTAGCAGGGTTATGGGAGCGAGTCCGGAGCTCTCCCACCTCCCTGCCTGCTTGGGGTGGGCATCATTAGTGCCAGGTATGCAGGAAGGGTCGGTGCAACTGAGGAAGGGCTCGCACCTGGAAGACAAGGTCTCCCAGAACTGTGCTCACAG
The DNA here is from genome assembly GCF_000690775.1 of Eurypyga helias. Taxonomy (NCBI): domain Eukaryota; kingdom Metazoa; phylum Chordata; class Aves; order Eurypygiformes; family Eurypygidae; genus Eurypyga; species Eurypyga helias. The sequence continues at coordinate 873 of NW_010227179.1, forward strand.
TGTTGGAAACACTGACCCACAACAGTAAGAACAGCCCAAAGGATCACCTGGATCCTTGTGTGTACCAATCCCAATTCACCGAAACACACCGCCATTCCCAATAATCTGTAAATCTCAACCAAAAGCTGTTCAACTTCCACATCAGCCAGGAGTTTTAGTAAAGAAAAGAAAAACTCAGAATAAGGACCCGCAGTGTTTGCGGCACCCGCTGCGCTAACGAAGACACGGAAAACAAGGCATCTCGTTTTCAGGCACAACACACAGATTTACCACGGCCACACGCTCGCCATCCCTTGCTCCCCCTCCAGACAGGCATGCGGGACGGGTCTGCTCTGCCCGAAGTACTACGTCAGTGCCGACAGCCTCCTGCCTTGGTACAGCTAACACTCGGTCCTGGACAACACTGCGGGGCCCGACAGGATCCTTTCCCACTGCCAAGACGGGCTTTGGAGACTCCCCGCCCCACAAACTGAAAGCCCCTCTGCCTGCAAAACTGCTCCAGCAGCACAAGCGTCACCCAGAACACCCTGAGCGACTCCTGCCAGAGCTAACGGGGCTCCCGCGCCCCGACCCCAGCCTGCCCGGCGAGGGTACCCCGAGGAGGGCCACCCCGCGTCTCCAGGCGCTGCTGATGGCCCAAAGGCGGTTCCTCTGGGGGACGAGCGCAGCAGTGCAGGTGTCGGAGAATAAAGAGAAACCACCGAGTCTCCTGGGAGGACAGACCGAGGGGAGGAGGGGAATGACTGTGGTTTGAAAAGGGAAGGGGTTGGTCAAGAGAAATGCTATAAAAGCACCATGACGACAGAACAGGGTGATGGAAAGGTCACTCCCTCTCAATAATGCTCTTCTTTTTCTTGTCCAAATGAAACACTTGGCCACGTCCATCGCCAGAGTTCAGCTGGAGGTAAATGACTAGACAGGGGGGCCGTAAACTGTCTAGAGGTGCTGTTCTGCCATGGGGGGGCTGCCCTTCCAGCCCTTTCCTTCCCGATCCTACCGAGGCAATTCCCACCCAAACGAGGTGGGTTTGCAACCCCCACTGCAAACCCGGGCTGCAGCTCCCGTTTACCTCCAGCCAACACCTTCTGCTGCCCAGAGCCCATCCGGAAGGGCTGCAGCATGAAAAGGAAGGTATTTTGGGTAACGAGGTAGTGATTAATGCTGACGGGCCTGCAGCCCTCGGAGCTGCTTTTCAGCTGCTGGTGGTAGGTGGTCAAATTATACCTTTCCATCACATTTCCCACTCTACGGCACATCTCCTCAGCACATTTTCTCATGAAACACTGTAAGGATTCAGAACAATTAAACCTAACCACCGAGTAATTGGCCACTGCCAACCTCATGGAG
>NW_010227180.1:0-1059 GCF_000690775.1 Eurypyga helias
GTCATCATGAAGGTGGGGAGGGAGCGGAATGCTGCCCCCCCGCCACGTGGCGCCCCACGAGGGCTGGTTTTATCCTCCTTTTTAAAAACTTGAATTCACTGAAAGCCAAGAAATTCCCATTTCGAGCTGTGCGAGGAACACCCCACCATGGGCCGTGCCGCCGCGGGATTTCACGCGACGGGCCCAGCGCGCAGCCGTGACACGGGGAGAGATGACGGAAGAGAGGGAGCAGGCATGGAAGTGTTGGGAGAGGGGTGGAGGGGGAACAAGGAGCAGAGAGGGGTTATTCCAGCATTGGGAGAGGGAAGAAAGGAGCGGAGAGGGCTTATTCGAGTGTTGGGAGAGGGAAGAAAGGAGCAGAGAGGGGTTATTCCAGCATTGGGAGAGGGAAGAAAGGAGCGGAGAGGGCTTATTCGAGTGTTGGGAGAGGGAAGAAAGGAGCAGAGAGGGGTTATTCCAGCATTGGGAGAGGGAAGAAAGGAGCGGAGAGGGCTTATTCGAGTGTTGGGAGAGGGAAGAAAGGAGCAGAGAGGGGTTATTCCAGCATTGGGAGAGGGAAGAAAGGAGCGGAGAGGGCTTATTCGAGTGTTGGGAGAGGGAAGAAAGGAGCAGAGAGGGGTTATTCCAGCATTGGGAGAGGGAAGAAAGGAGCGGAGAGGGCTTATTCGAGTGTTGGGAGAGGGAAGAAAGGAGCAGAGAGGGGTTATTCCAGCCCTCTCTGCTGCCAGAACGACACAGGCCGAGGCTGATGGTGTTTTTTAATAGAATATGGAAAAAATCCTGGAGAATACAGAGCCCAGTGAGGAGAATCCCAGTGATTTTAGCCAGAAGGGCTGGACAAACGCCTGAGCTGCTTCTGTAGGATGCGGGAGATGGATCGGGAAAACCTTTACCCACCCATTCCCACAGCAGCCAGGTGTTACAGCCCCGACTTCCCCACTCATTCCAGAGGGAAACGGGGGGATTCCGAGCTCAGCAGCACCACGCCGCCGCTCCGGCATGACGACGGGCGACACGCAGAATCCTCCCATGGCCGTTTCCATACCCGACGGAAACGCT
>NW_010227181.1:0-437 GCF_000690775.1 Eurypyga helias
CTCTCCAGTACAGCCTCAGGTGGAATAGAGAAATAACTGTTCTCTCTGCGGCTTTAAGGGGTTAAAACTTCTGGGATAACCAATTTGTGCCTGAGCAGCACAATGGACTTCAATTCCTAAAACCTTTCATGGAGTAATCAGATTGCTTCAGTGAGCACGTAAGATTGTCTGTTGTATAAAGAAGAAATTATTTATGGATTCAAAAGCAGTCATTTAAATATCTAATAGCCATTAGAACTAATGACTTTCTGTCTCAAGGAACCTTCTTTACAATTTGCAGTTCCTTAAAGACCCACGATAAATAGGATCCGATTACTTAACAAGCCAAACCGTTTTGATCACTGTTGTACATTTTTATTTAAACAGAATGGTACAGGGAGTGGAAATCTGCCTTACCGTGCGGAGGGAGGTGTAGCTGCTACTGTGGCCCACGATTA
>NW_010227182.1:0-14162 GCF_000690775.1 Eurypyga helias
CCGATCTCCACTCGGACATCGAGATAGATTTCTGATGTTGACAGTCTCAACTGTAGCTCAGAGTAAAGTCACACAACCCTCTTCAACTTTTACATTTTGGGGATTTTTGTGTGTGATGTCATTTGCATATACTTATCTGAGTGTATAAAGATGGTTTTATTCTTTGCACAGTTTTGAGATGATGGTAGGGCAGTAAAAAAGGGGCCAAATGATAGGATGGAGACTAAGGTGACAGGGACGCTGCTCCCTACCTCTCACACTGCCTGACGTAGGAGGCTGAGCACGCAGATGGTCTTTGCATTCAGCATGTCTCCACCCTCCTCCAGAACAGATCACGGCGGATGGAGAATCTCACACACTGTATGTATGTTGTTTCTTCATCTCCTAGTGGGATTCGGTTTCAGTCTATGAACTGGTAGAAACAGTGATAATCTAGCTCAGGTTTCTGCCTTCCAAATATTTAAGATTGCATTTCAAGAAGATATAACCCAAGAGGTAACAGTGTATGACTTAATATTGAAAAACAGCAAGAGAGGATTATGAAGCCTCGGTAAGGTGGCACAAATCAGGTAAATTTAGCCAGTTTTATATGCGAGACTGAAATCAGCTTGTTTGGGAACAGGGAATATTTAACTATACAAATGTATGGTTAAAGGCACAAAACAGCACAAGATGGACAAATATTGAATAACACATTTGTATTACCAAAACACTTCTAAGCTCTCTGACTCTGGCATTGCCTTTATGAATGAGACATAGATTAGATATTTGGCAGTCCCTCAGGGACAGTCTAGCAGCTGTAACACGCTTCTATATGTCAAGTATTTTCTAAGGTGAAAGCTTGTTCAAAATCTCAACTTTACTATGTCTAAAGCATGCTGTAAACCTAAGAAGGTTACTTGTGGTTACTGAAAAGGCAGAACTACAGGAACATGACCAGCCTATAAAGGACAGCACGGTACTTCATTGTTTTACTGGAAAAGTCCTTCAAATGGTCTTGAAGAAGTCTTTCTACAGGCTCTGCAGCCCAGCCTGGGACAAAGTAACTCATCCTGCCACAGATAAACAACTTTATTTAGAAATTTGAGGGCTATTAAACAAGGTGAATTTCCCCAGTGAATCAGCACAAATTTATTAATCCAGGTGTTACTCTAATTGTGATTCATTGGGGATAGGAACTCTGTTCAATGGTCCTCAAACTTACACTTCCATTTAGTGCTGTACTGCAAACACAGGACTGGAAGCTGCAAACTGGCTTGAATTCCTATACAGTTCCTTATCTACTGCCGTTATTTGTACTTAACTTAGCAATTCTGGGTTTATTTTTCTAGTTATAAAGGGGTTGTTCACAGTCAGGTTTACCCTTCTAATCTCTTGTACCTGTAGTACTATATTTATCATTTTCCAACCATAAAGCATATACTTGAAAGAAGGAAAATCAATACCCGATAACAAAACAAAACTGGGACCAGTAACTTAAACTTTTCACAGACTATTCCCACTCCATGTAAAAAACATAATTTCTTTTTATTCTTTTGCAGTGGATGAGTGTTTAAAAAACCCACGCCTGCTCTAAGAATCTTGCCTAACTTTCCAGCTACATCTTTCTTAACATGTTGTTGACACATTATAATCTTTGTCTTCACCTGTTTAACAGTCTTTTTCTCCTATACTACTCCGCTGTGTCAGAGGGGATGGACCAAGTGGCTACTTCTTTCAAAACTTTCTTAAAATGCCACTCAGCATCAATGAACCTGCACAAATACAGCCCACAGACACCATACGGTGGGACTAGATATCACAGAACATGGCTGCTCATTGTAACGTTGCTGCTGGTCTGTGAACTGCCAAAGTGATTCAATGTCTTATCTTCCACATCCCTGAAATGGTGCATGTATAAGAAAGTGATGTTCAAGGAAAAAGTGGATGGATCTTTCCCTGCCTAAGTATAGAGAGATTTAAACTGAATTAAAAATAGTGGTGTATATGATGTGTGTGACAACTGTGCTCCATTGCTATCACCTGTACATTGCTGCACATCGACACAGCACGATGGATATGTCAAGCTATCACTCACCGGGACACAAGCTTTACCCAATGGGTTGCAGGTATCTGTCTGCTACAGTCATGATAGCAGCCTTTCGGTTGCCCACCATCCATTTAGTGAGATCATTAAACAGGGAAACATCTGTATCTGGAATGAGCATGAGGTAAAGAGAGACAGAGATTTAACACCAGTGTGTTATGGATAAAGGACCATCTTATCTTTTAATGTCACCTCTCATTCTTCTCAAACCTGTTCAGCATAGCTGGGACTTGCTGCTGGTTGTTGAGACAATGTTTCCAGATGTAGGGGTTTTGGCTTCCCAGTCCAATTTCCCTCAGCTCAGATGGGAAGTTTATTTCAGTATTATACCCATCACTCTCAATGAATCATCTATATTGCTCAAAAGAGTTGTGTAGGAAATTTATTCAGAGTAGAGATATACCTACATAAGTTCAACTCAGCAAACAAGGCAAGGAAAACTCATGCTCTATGGTGAAATAACCACATTATCTGCTAAGGAGGAAAATCCCATAGTGATCCACTGAACACAGTATGTATCTGGTTTCAAGCAGGTTAACACTTTAAGATGTTAGCTCTTTCATGTTTGTTTCTATCCCTTGAACATATCAAGAATACAGTGAACTCTGTCATTTCATTATTCCTGGAAACTTCCCCAGAGATAACACACCTCATCTTATCTCTCCAGTTTAGTAGGAAGAAAAAAAAAAAAGGTTGTTGTGAATTATCAGATTGAAACTGGCAGACATGTAACATTTATGATAAACCATAGAATCATAGAATGGTTTGGGTTGGAATGGACCTTAAAGACCATCTAGTTCCAACCCCCCTGCCATGGGCAGGGACACCTTCCACTAGACCAGGTTCCTCAAAGCCTCATCCAGCCTGGCCTTGAACACTTCCAGGAATGGGGCATCCACAGCTTCTCTGGGCAACCTGTTCCAGTGTCTCATCACCCTCGCTGTGAAGAATTTCTTCCTGACATCCAATCTAAATCCACCCGCTTTCAATTTAAACCCATTCCCCCTTGTCCTGTCACTACAGACCCTTGTAAAAAGTCCCCCCCAGCTTCCTTGTAGCCCCTTCAGATACTGGAAGGCTGCAATAAGGTCTCCCCGGAGCCTTCTCTTCTCCAGGCTGAACAAGCCCAACTCTCTCAGCCTGTCCCCATTGCAGAGGTGCTCCAGCCCTCTGAGCATCTTTCTGGCCTCCTCTGGACTCACTCCAACCACTCTATAGCCTTCTGATGTTGTGGGTTCCACAGCTGGATGCAGTACTCCAGGTGGGGTCTCACAAGAGCACGAATTGTATTTAATGGAGTTCATTTGACATCACGCAAAAAAAAAAAAACCCACCCTCATGCAATTGTGTCTTTCCTTTAACGACACCCAAGATCACAAATTATTAAGATTTTCTTGAATGCAGTGGGGCTTCATGTCTTTTCAGAGGCCAGAGATTAATTGTATTTTGCTGTGGTGACTGTAGAGTGACTGGAAGTGGCCAAAGCATCCAGGCAAGGATGACAAACATGAAACATTCATGAAAACTGTCCACACCTTCCTACCAGGGAAGCCAGGAACCCACCACTGGCTCTGAACTTTGTCCATATGTAGGGTGTCTGCCCATCTATACCAGCCATATATGGATGAAACAGGAAAAAGGAAGGCCTGGAAAATACTGGGGAGGAAGATTCATAGCGTGACAAGAGATCTGTGTTTGAGCAGATGCTGGTGACCACTCGCCCAAAGCACCTCTGTCGTTGCTGATGTCATTTCCACTCAGTTTGCCATGTCTCCCTGCCTCTCTCTGATTTGGATGTCAGGAAGAAATTCTTCACGGAGAGGGTGGTGAGGTGCTGGAATGGGTTGCCAAGAGAAGTCATGGATGCCCCATCCTTGGAATTGTTCAAGGCCATGTTGGATGATGCTTTAGGCAACCTGACCTAGTGGAAGGTGTCCCTGCCCATGGCAAGGGGGTTGGAACTAGATGGTCTTTAAGGTCCCTTCCAACCCAAATCATTCTATGATCCCCATTTGCCAGCAGATCAGTGTCATCAAGCTCCAGCTGATAACCACTTCCTCCACTTGATCTCTCATGGTTAGCTGAAAAACAAGTCAAGTCAGAGGATTTCTTTTACCTCTTGGAAGAGTTTGGGGTTTTGGAAGGAGTTAGTAGCCCTGGTCCAGATTTGTGAAATGGGAAACACTATGCAGAAGTCTAGTCCACAGTCTTAGACTCACTGACTCCAACAGATTAAAAGGATGATGATAATAATAATAGTAGCTTATGGTTTGATGCATGGTTCCCCAAACCCTAGAAAGAGGTTGACATTTTCAGAGTAGCTTCCAAAATCATATGTAAAATTAGAAAGCCACAATGACTCAACAGAGGAACAGAGAAACAGGGAATATCCATTACACATTAAAATGAGACACATGATTTATCTATATTGTAAGGTTACCTTTTTAATTAATTTGCTTTTATGCAAATCCCAAAAATCTCCATTGCATATTCTTGTAAAATTGTCAATTTCTGCTGTTTGTATCTTTTTGTACCTAACAAAGAAATTAATATGATGTTGTTTGGGACTAATCTTTAGTTGTAGATTTTTATGAAGTTCCAAGGGAGTTTTCTGAGGCTGGAAGAGCCCACAAAGGGAGTCAGTCATACATTCATAGCATAGTGCAAGTTTGTCTGTAAGTGGAAGCCTAACTGAAATTTCTTTATACAGTATTAACTAGTAAAGAAATTCTTACTCAGCCACTTCCACTTTCCATCATGAAAAAAATTCCTGAAACTTAGAGGCAAAAATCTCACCCACTTATGCCATTCTTTTAAAATATAAGTATTAGAAATTAAAGGAAAACTCCATTATTTTCTTTTTTACGTTCTGTGTAATCTTCTGGATAATAAGTGAGTGAAGATAGTTACATTCATTTTACACACAAGACAGAAGCTGTAGCTGAACTCTAACCACATATTCCTGCAAAATTTTCAAAATCTCTCCCTTTTCTCGGTCACATATTTAATTGCTTTAGAAGTTATGCTAGTTTAGCGACACCTCAGGTCCCTACTAAGGATTAACGTGAGATCAAGAGTAGACTGAAAAAATCTGCTTTGCCTTTGGCTTAAAAAAATAAAAAAAAAATGGAAGAAATTGATCCTGGTTGGAAAATTTTTCACCACAGTTAAGGTGAAAAATTTGATGCCACTGTGATTGCTCTGTTACTAATGATTCATCATAACACACAATTTTTTTAATGATACTTTAAGCTTTAAGCTAAAAAACTTTCATTTCCTAATCAAACTTATTATCACTGCAGAACCTGTACATCAATATCTCTATTCAAATCTCAGCCAAATGAGCTTTAACCTCCTAAAACTTAAGATCTTCATTAAATGCTGGTTTAATGCGTGGGGTTTTTTTTCTAGATTAATTTCAGATTAATTTGCATATAGGTATTTGTGCAGCTCAAGCAGTATCTCTCCTTTCTGTCACTTCCATCATCTGATGGAAGGTGGAAAGAAAATGTATAGAGAAGATGTACAGTGATAAAGTAAGTTGAGGAAGATTTAATTACAGACTATTATTACATATTTTGCCTTGGTGAGCATGAAAACGTAAAAGAGTAACATAAATCTGCTAATGATTAGAGTGATAGAAGACAGTGAAACAACTTAGATAAATAAAGTGGGTAGTTTCAAATTGCAGAGCAAGGTACATGACTGTTATTAATGCTACTGCACTCACTGCTGAAGTTTAAAAATGGTTTGACAACATAGTATGCTTTATGCACATCAAATGAATAGAATATTTCTACTAGCACAGTTAAAAATACATAGGAAATTTCAGAAAGTGGGTTTATGGGTGTCTGAGGGAAATCACCACAGATGGGCATGGGAATTCTGAGCTGTTGTGAAAATTGCTAACACTTGCAAAACACTAGCTGAAAGAAAACAGAAAAATATTCTTGCTGCTACCAGCATAATAATTTATTTATTAGGGACATTCCATTTATGTTTTGAACTTTTTCATATGTTTCTAATAGAGTATCTCTACAGAGAGAAGTTTGAATGAAGCAAGTTAGGACTGAATATATAATATAGTAAGGTTCAGACCCAGGATCTTGCTTATTAGTTGTATGGAGGCCCAGTAAATCTGACCTCCATACCATGGTTTGGATTTCCATTGGTAGCAATAAAAAAAAACTAGTTCAGCCGTTGAGAGGTTATCTCTGTATCACAAGCTTCCTTGCATGTTCGTACAATGCAACCTGTTACATTTCCACCACGTACTTAATAGCTGGTCTTCTAGAACCCATTAAGCACTTCATATCCCCATAACAGGTACACAGATCTGTTACCAACATACATCGTAGAAGACATCCTAACTGGCCAAGAATTACAAAATCAAAGCTACATTGTGCCCTTTGGAGATGGCGAGGACGGCCACCACTCTTCCCTCAGCCTCCAGCAGAGACCCTGGGTGTAACGGTGACGCCTCATGCTTGGATGTCACCACTCAGTTCTTCTCCAACATCTTCCAGACTAGGGCATGAAGGAGGGCAGCAGTGGCAGCTCAGGGAGCCACGCCATCACTTCCATGTCAGGATACTTCACTATAGTCCCTAGGGCAAGGGAAGGAGCTCTCTCAAACAATATGGTTTGCCCCTTAAGAAAAAGAGCCAACCATGTGTGATAGGGACAACGGCTTAAATCACTGACTGCCAAGAAAAACATTGTTTAGATTTGGGGACACAAGAGAGAAGCATAAAGCAAAAATCATTAAATAGCTAAAGCAGGGCGGTAGCTGCTACAAAACAATCTGCTAAAAACGGCAATTCACGATAAATCATTCTTATCATCATACCCTAACTGCTATCTCATCATAGCTCACAAAATAAAACATTGTCAATCTGAGTAATAATAAAACAAACACTGAAATCATACCACAATATTGACAAAATGTAAGATAATCAACAAACTATTAGAATGGGCCTGTTGACTCAAGCAAATGGAATGTAGTAGAACAGCTGTTCGTTTTATCCTGCCCATAAAGGAAAACCTTGGTGACTCACTGAGGGCTTTATGAATTACCCGCTTTTTTTTCCACCCCCTTGTATAAACAGGATTCTGCAGCCCTGTCTCACGTGTCCAGCTTGCTCCTATCTCAGCTCTGCTTGCCATAGTAAGTGCTATTAAACACTCATCATCTTCAACAAAGAAATGAGATAAGAAAATCACTACTCTTCTTTCAAAATTGTTAACAGTGAGTTAAGTGTTTTAGTTTCCACCAATGGGCAGAAAAGAGCCTAAGAGCTTTTGGGAGTCTTTTCAGCTTCCACATCAAAATGTAAAGAGGTCCAAGGGGAGCAGAAATGAGATTTTGTTGACTGATGCCAGAAAATATTATTTGAGCTTTCAGGAAGATGGTATAGTAATAAACGTGACTTAGGGGAAACTACAGCCCAAAGAGTCCATTCTAGATCATTGCAGTGATCTCAATTATAACTTTTCCCTGTTCAGGAACACGAAATAGTAGAGATGTTGTAGAGCAAAACAGATGCTTAAGGGCATTCCCTAGAGACTATAGACTTTCTAGATTTTTTTAGCATTGAGTCACAGCATGGCACAACGACATTTATTTCCCCAAGGACCTGCACTTTCTAGGAAAAAAAAAAGAAGTTGTTTTTGATCATTGGTTTCACTCCTAAAATGGATTTTAATATGCAGTGTGCGAAAGCACTCAAATAATCTCTAAGAAACTGCATAGCAAAATAGAATATATCTAAATTGCTCCATCATTGCAATTATAAAAAACTACTCAAGGTTGGAAAGTTAAACTAGACGAATACATTTACATAAGCATTACTGCATTCATTTTTGATGGGTGATACTGGGTAGCACAGTGACGATCAAGCCCAGAAAAACACAAGGATCTAACCCTACCTTTTGAGACCACTGCTTTGAGATGTAGCCCAGCAGCTCTCATGGGGGGCTGTGAAGCTGAACCTAACATTTTAAAAATTCAGGGTTTGGGGACAAAGTAAGAAACAAACAAACAAACAAACAGAATAAAACTCATAAAACACCACTAACTGTAGAGGGAGAAAATTATGACAGTATAGGAGGGACCAAAAAAATCCTGAAAGCCAAAACCAAAAAAAAAGCTCAAACAATTAACCAAGATAATTTTGTAAATATTTTCTTATAACATATGTAACATTTATAAATGTTCTTGTCTAACATGTGCAAACAATGCACTGGCATGCATTAGCTCGCTTACTAAGCTGCTGTAAAATTCATGTGAGATGAAGCTTTGAGCAACCTGGTCTAGTGGAAGGTGTCCCTGCCCATGGCAGGGGGGTTGGAACTAGATGGTCTTTAAGGTCTATTCCAACCCAAACCATTTTATGGTTCTATGATCTTCAGGGCTACACCTTTCCAGCTATGGCCAGGGTCTGTCTGCTGCCATGAACAGCTCAAACTCCCTAGACCAAGATAATAAAACTTATTTCCCTGGAAAACAGAGGTCATTGCCAACAGGTAACTTCCAAGAGTTCGGGCCGCCGAGCAGGGCTCCACCACTGCCACCACCAAAGCCATGTGGCTGATTGGCATGTCGTTGGTGACCATCCGGGAGCATCCGGCTGGCAGTTGCTAAGAGACAGCACATGTCAGTGTGGCTTGAATGGGAGCCAGCTGAAACGGCAGGGCTGCAGGAAGGAACGGCTCACACCCAGAATACCAACTCCTGGCATTTTTTCCTCGGCTCCCGCCAGCTCCTTAGCGTGGTGGGAGTCAGTTTTGATTGGGGAGGTCTTTGCGTGAGCGATAGTGGCTTTGCCAATTCTCCCCGGTCCCGCTTTGTAGCATTTATTGATAATAGCAATGTGTTAATTATAGGAGACTCGCTCGCGGATTGTGAATCCAGCAGGAAGGAACACACTGTGGTACAAAATGTTCCCCTTGCACTGACATGCGTCCACCCACCTAATTTCCTCCCATTTGAATTACTTTCCATTTGTCTCTCAATATTGCCGCTTCTTTGTGTTTGCCAAGGAACCAGGGCTAGTCGGATTGAATGGGTCCTCCAGACAAAAACATCACGTTCGGCTCCCTACGAGCTCTCCGATGAGAAAGCGCTGGGAAACAGGCAGCTCTAAAAATCTTCATGGCACTCATGAGTTCCTTGGAATCTAGTCTCAAGTCTGGTCCCCAAAGGTAAACCAGAAACATCTTATTTCAAAAGTTTCAGGCATGCCAACAAGGAGAAGTCCACTTGTCCACTTTGGTCAGTAGGCACGTTCACATAAGCCATAATTAGTCGCAGAATAAGCATTAACATCTTACAAAGACCTTTCCAACTCCTGCAGCTAGAAATTTTAGCCAAGCATGTTTCTGAATTTTTAACTTCAGAGTCAGATTAACACCCTGGAATGAAGGGTCTTAGACAAAAGAGTCTTCCTTCATTAAATACAAACCCAAGAGCTTTCAAAACCGTGTTTTAGAAACAGTGATGGCCTGTACAAGGTTCATGAAAAACACAATTAAAAAGCAGGATAAAAGCAGAATTAAAAGTGTCACAAAATGATTTTTTTTTCCTTGATCAATTCCTCTGTTCTCTGAGCACCCTTTTTCTATGCAGAGGTTACCAGCAGTGCAGGCTCTGCAACAGGGGGCACGCACACTCCACCATCCAGAGACCCAGGTCTTAGCAACGGGCACACAAGGAGGAAAGAAATTTCTGCTCCCCTTTGGATTCAACAAAACACAGTGAATTTTGACATCTTCCCACCCTCCAATGAAAATGATATTAGGAGGAAGCACCTACATTGGTCACTGAGGAAAATAAACGTTTCAACAGTCTGAAATCAAATTTTAGTTGGCCTCTGAATGCTGACTAAAGCCACTAGCAGTATACTGAATTTCTTGCTTTCATATTTTTCAGGTCTCTTCTAAACAGTATTGGAGTCATCCCAGAACAATACAGGTGAGACACTTTATAGGACCGGTCATGTTCAATTACATCAGTCTGTCTCTCAAAAACCAGCAAATAAAACCTCTGAACATTCAACTTCCTACCTTAATTTAAAAAACAAAAACAACAACAAAAAAACCCACAACCCAAAGAAAAAAACCAAACCAACAAACCAAAACCAAAAAACATGTGCATAGTGCCTACCACAAAATACCTATTTGGAAGACAAATTATAACAGTGGAAAAGGAGATAAATCAAGCAAGAAAAGGTATTTTGCAGTTGCAATATATAGTTTACTGTTGATCAAAATAACATCTTTGGGACATTTCATCGACATTATTTAATTTTCTGCAACTACTACTTCTTTCTTCTAAGTTGTTATGAGCCCTCATGCAGCCCACAAAACTTGACATGCACAGTCTTAAAACAGAAATAATAGACATTCCATTTACAAACCTCAGTTAATATATCTACATAATCACACATCATTCATGAGACTATCCAAAATAAGGCTTCCTAGGAAGTTAATCTTTCACTCACATACCTAATAATTTTTTTAGATTGTTTAAAAGCCTACAAGATAGAAGTTGTAAGAGTTTTAACAGGCATTTTTGCCGGTTTAATAAAATGCCTTTATTGAGGGTTGCATACCATCTTATAAAATCAAAACTTAACAATATAAACTCAATGTCCATGCCTGCAATCCTTTACCATAGCAGTCCCACTGAGATAAATGAAATGTTACATTAGCAATGAAATGACAGAATGGACTGTTCATAGCCTATGAAGTCTGGCCCTGGAAACACACTGTTTTCCAACTTTATACAGACATAATCCTTAATTCACCCTCGGTTTGGCAACTTCCCCCAGTGGGGAGAGTTACAGATGAAACGACAGTGCAATAAGGACACAGTGGCAGTCTGATTTCTGAATTCACTGGTTTTTGTCAGTTTTTGTTACAATATTGAAATTATTTAAATCTGGGGGTAGTTTTTCTGTGAAGCAGACAGGCTATTGACACTGTGTGACATGGGTGACTGGGGGAGATTTTGCATGTCACAATATATTTGCAGTTTGACTGCTTTACCTATGGATAGATCTGTTTTTAAAAGCTTCGGTTTTTACTATGTTCCTGCAGGCTATTTCTTTGAGTTGATGAAGCAAATAATGTTTTTTTGTTTTGTTTTAACACAGCTTTTAAGGGGTTGTCAGAGAAAGACTGATGAGGGGTTAAGAATTTCTTTTTGAAGTTGTACAGAATTACCAACTAATGAGTTGATTTCTTTGATGGGTCTTTTATAGTTGGCTGCAGCTGGACAAGAATCAACCACAAAGGGATCTTGATTTTGTTCATCGTTAATTCCAACTCAACAGATGAAGTCTGGCTATCATTGTCACCTTCACAGTTTGCCTTTGTATTATGTGAAGCTCGTGTACTCAATTAACAGTCTGATTAGCAAGTTCTTGCATTCTTCAAGTAGCTTTCTTCATTATTGCCAACATATCAGGTGCTTCAAGCAGGATTACAAAACTGTGGCAATCACATAATTTATATTGCTAGTATTTAAGATACTGAAGCACACAGGCCAGCGGGGGAAGTTAGCAAAGAACTTCAGAATGATATTAAGAATCACAAATATATGTAGAGAGTTATTTCATTAAAAGTAACAGCGGAATTAATCTTTTTTACCTACTTAGTACAGAAGCTGTGTGTAAAGAGGAGGTTTTCTGTTTTGCCACTTTTGTTCAAATTATCAAATTCTTACAGAATTATAACAGAACAAGAAAGGTCTAGTTTCGCAAAAGGCCCAGGTCTCCTGGACTCTGGTGCAAGTTTAAATCCTGCTTTCGACTGGAAATTGGTATTGATGGCTGCTTAAAAACAAATAGATGCCACAACCTTCTTGGTCCCTCTTCTCCAGTTTAAAGTCTGGAACCATTGTTCTGGGAAGTCAGGACAAATGGTGACCACATGAGAATGGCTGAACTTGACACATTTTAGAGCTTTGTTTCAGATTTGCTTGACTTTTTAATAAGACTAAATACCAGAATATTGAGCAACATTTGGTTGGTGATTAAAAAGGATGTCAGACTTGTGCCTAAAGGAGATACCCCTGGATTTAGTCAGATTTGATATACATGAAAATATCCTGTTTCATTTCATAACTGCATCTAGATACAGACAAAAGTAGAAGAAATACACACCAAAAAAATTATTAAGGCTTTTTAAACCAAGTTATCCTATTGCAAACACACAAATAAAACAGGAAAGACAAAAGCACGGGGGTGAAATCCATTGTATTTACAGCTTTATTTACAATGAACTGTTGGGGAGGAGGTTCTGTATCATATATAGCAGGTACAAACTGAACTGTTCCATTTCCCCCCCCCCTTTTTTTTTTATGCATTAAACTACAAATATTCAGAAGCTTCTGTTTATTAGATCACTTCTATAAAATAACACAAAAGAAGTATGAAACTTTTCCCTATTCCCTTTGTAATCTCATGCCATGTTCCCATAACACATTATGGGAGAGCCCTGCTGCCCTTATGTCTAAAAGTTTAAATTCACAAAATTTTAAATCCAGTGCAGTGAAAGCAGTCTATTCCTTCACAATGTCCTATGGAATAGGCCATTGAGATATGATGCTAGGCTGGACCCTGCACACTTCAGAGGATGCTGTATTCCTTGGGGAAACATGAAATGACAAGTCTTTCTAGAAATATAAAGGTGAAAAGAAATCACAGTTTTTCAAGGAAACGCTAGCACTTTTATTACTGCTTCTAAAGGTTTATATAATGCTTTGCACTTGAATAGCACTCTCGACTCAGTGATCCCAAAATCCTTTGTAGTAGTGTATTTCACTCTGTGACAGCCCAACGAGATAGGCAAATAACACCATCTCCTTTATATAAATTGGTCAGTGAGTCTGAGAAAGTTAAGCACCTAATTCAAAGCCCATTAAGGCAAATGAAAAGACTCCCAGCAGGCTTTTGGTCAGTTGCTAATGAGACACCTCAGGTCATACAAAAAATTTGTGACATAGAGCAGAACTCAAGTGTCCTTATTCCAATTCATGTGTCTTAGGTAGACATCGTCCACCTTCCATATAAAAAAGATTTTTCAAAGGGCACATTTGTGCCTGTCACCCTCATAGCAGACTGTCAAACCTGTAAGGTGATATTACACGGATTAAAGAAATAGCTACATAGCAGAAGGTCCCAGGTGGGCACAGAGAGGTCTCGCAATGAACAGCTATCCAAATCATGGTTCCAGGAAATTGAGGCCATATTTCAGCCCAAAGTGACCCAAGTGTGTGCTGACCATTTTTATAAGTACAGGAAATCTTCACCAACTGAAGCATGGAGAAATAGGAGGAATAAGAGAAGGAACAATAACCTGATGGGAGGGGGTAAAGTAGATGTAGCCAGACACCCCTCAGAGATTTCCACTGACAGGACAAGAAGCCATGAACTCAAACTGAAATGCAATAAATTCTGTTTAAACACAAGCAAAAGGTTTTCTTACTGTGAGGAGGGTCAAACACTGCCCCAGGTTGCCCAGAGAGGCTCTGAAGTCTCCATCCTTAGAGATACGCAAAACCCAACTGGGCACAGTTCTGGACAACCTGCTCTGGCTGGCCATGCATGATGGTTGGACAAGACAGCCTCCAGAACCAACCTTATGCTCAAAGAATTCAGTGGTATCTAAGGCAGAAGAAACTCTCCTGGACTACTCAGGATTTTAGCATGCTGTGCAATAGCAGAAAGTCTTGTGATCAGTTTACAGCCATGAGAAGTAGATGTAAAGATGATGTTTCCTCCTCTGTCGACCTCTTAGCTTCCCATCCACCTCGTGCTGCTCCTCCAGGTCTCACACTGTTATCCAGGACACTGCTGGGGAGCAGGGGGTATGCGGAGGTACTGGAGTGCAGGAGTTTAGAGGTGCTATGGTTTAGAGATTTGCCATATCCAGAGTGACAAATGTATTGCTCGGCTACAGTGAAATAACTGTTTTACTCAACCATTTTTCATAACTTTGAAAATAGACAGCTCTTTTTCAAATAACCACTTAAGAGACAGGGAAAGAAATGGGGGTTGGGGGTGGGGTGGGG
>NW_010227183.1:0-1049 GCF_000690775.1 Eurypyga helias
TTGGCAGTGCCCTCTCCCGGCACGCGCCGCCCGCGTGACCCTTCGCCTGCCCGCGCTGGGGAGGCCGAGACCCCTCTCTCTTTTCGACTTTTATAATTTTATATACCGAGGCAGCCAATTTTATTAATCGCTAACGAGACTATGGTCTATTTTTGTATTAAAAAAAAGAAAAAAAAAGCATCTTTTTTCTAAAACTGTGCCTCCCTTTTCCTTTCAGGCCAAGTGTTTCAGAACCTTTCCTGTCTTGTAACTGCAGTATTACGAAAGCTTCCCGGATAGTTACCCAGAGAAGTTTATTTTATTACCTGTACTGACCCGTCGGAGGGGCATGGGGAGGAGGGGGAGGGAGCAGGGGATGCCGTGCTTTCTTTTTTCCGTTGTTTTTGTGTCTTTCCAAAGAAGCAGCAGCAGAAAAACGAGTCTCGGAACAGGCGCCCGAGCGTGAGAGGAGGAAGGTAGCGTTTTCCCATGCGGGTCACTTCCACTGTTGTGCTTTATCTAGCCAGCTTCTCCGTGCAGTCTTTCTTCCTGATTTGTTCTTGTTTGTTTTTGGACTCGAAGGGAACATATTTTTTTTTTTTTTTTTAGAGTATGGCCAGGGTGTGAGAAACACGCCAAAAAGCACAAAGGTGTCCTTTAACTCTGCTGTTTCTTTCTCTCCCCTCTCCCCTTTTAATCCTGCCAGCCTGTGTGGTTTGACTTCTTCCCGCTTCCGTTTATCTCCAAGTAAAGGATTGCTTTTCCTGTGGCGTCTCCTTCCCTTGGAGGTTGCACTGAGGAGTCTTTCACCCTTTGAAGGAGCGGAATGGCATGGTTCAGGAGGGAAACCCTTCCTACACGAGGAGCGTTTGAATTTTTTTGCCACCCCCCAAAACAAAAAGTGGGTCCACCTGCTCTATCAAAAAAAAGACAGAAATGATAATTCTGGCTAGATCGGTTTTGCCGCCTTGTCCGGGCACCGCTTTGCTTTGTCGCTTCCCGCGTTGTCCAGCGCTCGCCGGGACTTTGCCATCCCGTTCCTCCAAGGGAAGCCGGTGGCCGAAGGGCCG
>NW_010227184.1:0-10399 GCF_000690775.1 Eurypyga helias
GCCAAAATTTCCGAAGTCAGACCTGCTGTCCGTTCCCGCTGGAAAGGCTTCCTTCCCTCCCGCGCTTCACTGAGGCAACGCTGAGGATACACGGGAGCACGAGGGCCCGGTGTTGGACGGCGCCGAGTTCGCCTTGGGCATCCTGGTTTCCCGAGATCACCGGTCTGACAGAGCTTGGGGAGACCTGAGAGTCTTCTGTCAGGATCAAACAGCCTCCTGGGGTCATGGAACCACAGAACAGTTTAGGTTGGAAGGGACCTTAAAGCCCACCCAGTGCCACCCCCTGCCATGGGCAGGGACACCTTCCATAGCCCAGGGTGCTCCAAGCCTCATCCAGCCTGGCCTTGGACACTCCCAGGGATGGGGCATCCCCAGCTTCTCTGGGCAGCCTGTCCCAGTGCCTCCACACGCTCTTTGGGATCCTCCTCCTTTCCACTCAGCCCACCACCAATGTGCCACCGGAGCTGGGGTGGAAGGTACAAGTCCGAAGGCTTTTTCACCCACCTCCCTCTCCAAAAAACCCTCTGCGGCAGCTCGGGCTGCACGGGGCCAATGAATCAGGATGGTGAAACCCAGAATAGAAACATCAGGATGAAAAGTAGGACAGGGAGGAGGGGATTACTGAAAGAGAGGAAAAAATCAGGGAGACTGAAGGCACATCCTGCTTTCTTTTGTCTCCAGAGGATACCAGCTCTTGAAGAAGAGGAAAGTCTCCCTGAAGAAGGAATCTCTCCTCCAGGAGGGACTCAACAAAACCCCATCTCCATGCCCCCCACATTTATTTCAGCGTACCAAAGGCCATCAGACAATTGGGGATTGTATAAAAAGACCAACAAAACCAAACTATTACAGCATCTGTGATTTTCTGCGTCTTCTGCAGAAAACTTAATCGGAGCCTAATTATGTCCCTTTGGCGTCGTTTTGACTAGGAAACGGCAATTTAGTAGAAGAGTCAAATTTTTCAGCAGCCATGGCGGTGCGAGTGGGCACAGTACCAGGAAGGCGTTTGATTTTAATGAACGTGTTTGTAGATCAAATGACTGCAAGTCAGCGATTTTCTCACTAGTAACCATTTGCGAGAAATTGTATATTAGTTTAAATAAATGCTTATATCCAAGCAATAAAATCAATGGAGTTATTGTACATTTGGGGTAAAACTATCACATTTTCTATTAGTGCGGAAATTAAAAGAACTATTATACCGCGGTTCCAAAATTAATTAGCCACGAGAAAGAAATGTGAAGCCAAGTTGTACGATAAAGAACCAAAGAAAATGCACGTTATAGTTATTGAAACATTATTTGGGGGAAAGACGTTTTCTGTAGATAAGGGGAATAGCTAAATAAATCATACAGTCGTGAAATACAGCTGCAGAACAGACTTCATCCAATCTTTGTTGCTCCAGCCCTCTGTACTCAACTCCTAAATATGACTATTGATACAGCATGACAGAAATTTAGGCCTTGCCAAGACACATCAGTGTTGCCAGCTCTGCTTTCCTGCAGTTGCATCCAGGATACTCCTAAGCCTGGGTTTATGCCGCTGAGGTGTTTCGGGGTACCCTAATGAGCTGGAGCCAAGAGGAGTGAGTAAGTCTGAGGCTGACTGCATCTTCAGTTGCTGGCTAGAGCAAAAACACAGTAGGATATAGTGCCTTATCCAGAAAACTGGATTAGTATTCCCCAAAGGCTAGGAGCTGGGGATCTGAAGAAGAATGGAACCACTTTAAACCTGTTTTTAGTTCTCTCCAGACAAGGTCTGAAGAGAATTCACACTGTTCAGGAAGGGGAGGGGTTGGAAAATGAAGCTGCTGGGATTTGAAGCAATATAGTTACGCTGACAGAGCTTACTCGCTCCTTCAGAAAATAAATTTCAGAAATTGGAAGACTGAGATGCTGTAGCAACAATAATGATGAGTAGACATCCACGTGTTTACCCCAACAGCGCTCCTACAGCGACTTTTCTTTGCCCATCTCACAGTCCGCTGGTCACCTGTCATTTCCGCTCTTTCCATCACAAATCAAATACATTCTCAGGGATGTCAGCTCTTTGGCAACCGTTTCACCCTTGCTTCCAAGTTGCCGGAGGAGCTGCAGGACCTCCGACAGCTTCTGGCAGGACCCAACACCCGCATCCCTTGTTTTGCACTGTGGAAGTAACATTATTCCAGGAGAAGTGGTAGAAGCTTTCCCATGAGCAATTACAGCCACTTTGCTACTCTCTCTTGCAAAAAGCACCTTCTCTGAGTCAAGCTCAAGACATACATGATAGGAAATAGGCAGTATCCGAACACCAAACATTTATTCCAAATATTTACCGGACCTCCACATTTCCTGAGAAACAGCCACTATTCCCTTGGTAGCAGCACAGTAGAGCGGTCCCTTTACTGACATACGGCAACATGAATTGTAAAGAAGTTAGAAAATCAGAGGCAGGACAGCAAATAACAGATACAGACACATGATTTCTGTAACTGCTAACATGTCTCAGCCTAAAAACACAGGAAAATCTCTTTAAAGTACAGATAATTGGGCAAAAGCACAAGGATATGTAACATCCCAGCAGCCGCTAATCTAACAACTTCAAAGAGGTATCTAAGATTTTTACATTTGGAATCTAAAATTATGAGTATCTAGAAATATATTTAAATATTCAAGACAACATATCTTTATAATTGTTACAGAAATTGCGATGAATGAAAGCCTGCCCTGCCAGCTCTGCTCTCCATCTCCCCCTCCAGGGTTTGTTCTAAGCATTACAAACCTTGACGCAGCTTCAAAGCTGCGTTTTATTACACTGAAAATATTGCAAAGGCTGTATTTTCTGCTTCTTACAAGGCCAGGTGGCTTTTCCACCCACTCTTCAATAAGCTGTGCTTGACCACTCAACTTGCTCTATTCAGTCATGAATGACAGCAGCTTTTTGATGCCTAAATACGTTATTTTAAAGTTTTGCGAGTCATCTTTTGAGGTATGGAATACCCCTGGACATCTGAGACGCTTCAGTGGAGCTCAGCTGTTTCAGTAAATGCAGCCACTGACCTTTAGGGTTAAAGAAAAATGGAAAATGTCTCTATGATTTCAAAATTTTTATTTTAAAATGTCTTGTTTTACCAGAACAGCCTATGCTGTTCTGTTCAGCCCCCCAAGCATTTTACAACTTCTAAATGGAGAAAAACAGGATGAGCAAGAGCCAGATGTTCAATGAGCTGCTACCAAGGTACAGGTCTCCTTCACCTGTCTTGGCACATGTTGGGTGAGGAGTTTTAGTAGGTAAACTTCCCAACAGAAGAATTCATTTCTTACCAAAACTTAATGCTGGCTAATTTTGTAATCTCAAAATTTTCAAGAAAAGGTGATTTCAAGGGTGGCCCTGCAGCCACCACACCAGGCACGTGGCATTCCAATTCCTGTGTGGGAAGGAGTGCTCGTGGCAAGCAGAGGAGATGCTGAATGTGGTTTTTCCTCCTCTACCAAGCTCAGGCCTATTTGGCCACCACATCTTCTAGTCTCAGAGTACAAAAAACAGCTGTAAGTTTATTCTGGAGTAGCACAGGTTGTGCCTCAAGATACCAGAACAGATACCGGCTAGCATACTCAGGTGGCAAAACTGCAGCAGGCAATCGTTTTAACACAGGATTTTGCTCATCGCGTTTGTGTTGATAGCAGTGGGGAGGCTTTGGGATCTTCCACCTTTGTTTCCTTCTAGATGGAAACCAGCAGTTCCTGCAAAAACGTGTGGAAGGATGCTGCTCTGGCAGGGCTGCTGGCAGCACGATATTCCAGCTGCCATCCCAATACTTAACAATACTCTCCAGCGTCACAGCTCAGAAATCAATAACTATCTAGCAATGGACTTCTCAGCTGAGGAGGTTTAGTCACTTTCTGGGAAGAAATCCAGACAACATTTAAACCATGTTCGTGTTTTTTTTTTCAATCATTCAGTAAAAAAGGTCAGAGCAAGAGCAGAATGAAATCTCAAGGTGGAATAGTACAGATCTACCACACGAGGTACGGACACCCAAAACTTGTGATCACATCCCTCCCACTTGTCCAAACAGTTATTGCAGTAATTTTGCAGTTCAGTTGAGCTTCAAATTTTTCATCTCCAGCTACAACAAAATTCATGATGCTTTATCCGATTTCCCTCACCCAGTCCAAAAGGCATAAACAAATCCCCGTTTCCTTCACCTCTCAGGATGTTGGCTGCAAAGCAACCAGAGAAAAAAAATCAATCTCATTCTTAGTATTCTATAGTACATTTATAATAATTTGTTTCAATTACAATTTATCCATCGTAGGAGAGGTATCGAGAAGGTTAGTAACGCATGGCCTGATCCTGCAACGCTGCACATACATCTGCCTTGCGCGGAGCTTTATCGGCTCCTTCTGGGGCCAAATGCAGCTCAAGGCTCTTGCCATCTCAGATGCTGAACTCCTCTGCCATTAGACGTGGAAAATGGAAAATAAGAAGGATGTGAAAGCTTTGTGTGATGTGCAAGGATGTACCACAAAGGAAAATCACGACTATCAGCACAACAGTATGCCAACCACACTGCTAATCTTATCTTGCCCCGTCAGTTGTTTTTTAAATGAAAGATTTTAACAAAAATAAGTTGTGGGTTTTTTTGGGTGGGTTTGTTTTTTTTTTTTTTAACCACCAGTAACTGCCACTAAACATTGTAGTTGCAGCACAACAGAAAATAATTTGCAGTGGCTTCCCCTTGAATTTCCCCGGCTGTTGCTGAGTGCATTTACCTGTGAGCCAGCTGGGAGCAAGCCCTCGAACCCTGCCTGCCACAGTGGGAGATGATGGCATCCGTCGGGAGATGGCATCCTTCGGGAGATGATGGTTGTCTGGAGCAGTGAACCAAGCAACAAACCACTGTGTGATTTTTTTTTTCCCCCACATGTGTTTGTAACAGAAAAATAAACATATATGAAATGTTTGCAAATAAAATCTTTCTGTTTATATTTCTACAGCAAATCTGTTTGCTTAAAGCGAACTTGTACAGAAACAGAAGAGAAATACTCACATCTTCTACCTTTAAAAATACAAGGTGATCTATAATTTTATATAGCAAAAGATTCCAAATCTCTCCGCTGTCCATCTGATTCATAATGAATTATTCTGAATTTTCTGACTGTTGTGCAGGGCTGAGTCTGTGGTAAGGTGCAGATCAGGAAATATTTTCTGTGTGTCAGAGGAAAGCAATCTCTTCTCTCAAGTGATGAGGTGTGTCACATCAAACTGTAACTTTTGTTACAAGTTCCATGATGCTTTTTTAGGAATCTGTGAGGAAAAAAAGACACAAGGAATTTTACCATCTAGAGAGAATAGATTAACTTCAAGGTGACAGGGGAGAAAAAGGCAAATTACAGTCTCATTTATGGAGCAATTCCCCTGGCCACAGGAGAGTTTCAACAATTTGAGCCATAAAAATTTAAGCTGAGTCACCGAAAACTAAACATAATTGAATAAGATTGCTTAGAAAGGAACAACAGGCTCTCTGCTACAGCTCTTAGTCTCTGGTACAGAGCATTTTTAAAGGTGTGGGTGCTCAGTTCATTTAAATTTGGTTTGCTTCAGTCTGCTGAAGGAGGACCACTGAGCAGCAGCTGAAAATTCATCCTCTCACAGTTAGTACCAAGACAAATATCGGTTCTTAAATATATATATATATAAATGTATTTAACAGGGGACAAGTGGCACAGCTGACAGCACAGGGCTGCTGGCAGGCAAGCAGATTTTTACCTCACTTCATTAAAAAATATCCTTGGACTATAAATACTTGGACTATGCTCTCTGTATGCAACTAAATGGTGAATAGAACTATTGGATTAATAAACCCATAGAGGTGGGTCAGTCTAATAAAGTTTACCCATCTTGCTATAGTTAAAATTTAACTGAAGCACTGGACAGAAAATGAGAGACAGGTCTCTTCTTCCTTATTTCTTTAGAAGGGCTGAAAAGCTTCCCTTTGGTCTTTGGTGCTTAAATTGGGTTTTGACCGATTTCCCTGTGTTATGTATGTTAAGTACATGTGTGCAGTATATGAATTATTTTTTAATAAAATGTAGAAATTCTTAAAAGCAAGGACATCAAATCTATCATTAAAGTCTCATATAATTTGAAAAAAACACACCAGACCATACCATATAAAAGACCAGTTGTATGTCTCGGAAATAATTGATTTCAAATGTGATTACTGCTTTAAAGTGCTGAATGAAGAAAGCAACACAGGAACAATTACAGTGCAATATCACTGTGTTACAAACCAAGTATATTCTCCCCTCAAGAAATTATTTGCTATTTCAAAGTCATAAAACTTTAATATCTCAATGTCTTTACAGTACAGACCAGTCAAGCTTCAGGAAGATAGCTTTATTTAAGAGCTTTATTTATATAAGACAGGTTTATTTAGCAGCACTGTTAAAACAGACTGCTTTCCAAAGATTAATTAAAAAAACCTGCTGGATGATCCAGAAGCATGACTGGAGTATAACATGGAATAATGACATTATAATTAATAGAAATAAGAGGTAATGGAATCTCTTTTACTTTACCCTGACAGTAGATGAACTTAGCTTTCAGATTTCACACAAACAAAATGAGGCCCCTGGTGTCTAGTTTACCTCAAATTCTAGACATTTGGTGTCAGTCTTACTATTAAGCAATGTATGTTCTGTTTGATACCATGTTGTTACTGCCTTTTGTCTTTGTTCAGGTCAATTTGGGCAGAGGAAGAGAATATATTCTCTTGCTTTTTAGTCCAGAACACATTTTCTTCAGTACTGTGCCCTCTACATATCCACGACTTCACTGAAATGAATCCCTATTTAAAGTATGTGTTTCCTCCCTCTCTGTCAAAAAAAAAAAAAGTTATTGCATGAAAATATGTGGAATTCAATTAAGATTTATAGATCTTCCTTGGCAAATAATCTGTTGACAGTAGCTAGTGTCTCCTTACCCCCAAAAAGCTGAGACCAAGCCAGTTTCCTCAAAGAGCATGAAGAATTTGAGAGCTCTCAGAAGAGGCAGTTGGGTAGCTGTTAAGCAAGCTGGGAATTTGATCAGAGGGAGAACATTTTATTACTCTTGAGCATAGTGAACTAGGTACGGATTAGATACAGATTTAGCAAAAATTCTTGCCAGCCCGGTTATCAATCAGCCTTTCAGGAGGAAAAAGCAGGGGAGCCTGGCCCTGCAGAAGTGGCTCCAGCGCCGCGATCTGAAGAGCCACGGTTCGGCAAGGCAGTCATAAACCGGCGATTCCTCCCGGCCTCTGCCGGGCTGGTTTTGTTGTAACTACGGCAACACCTTTTCTCCAGACCAAAGTTCAATTGTTTTACATTTTTATTACCACTGCTGTTTGCTTAAAGTTTACCAGGGTAACTCTCTGCTAGCACGGAGAGTAGATCCCAGAGAGTGAGTAGGAGGAAACCATCTCATGCTAAGCAGGACCAAAGAGGAGAAAACACCCTGAACCGGTGGAAAATCTCCGTCTGACAAAATGCCGTCCAGAAAAAAATCAGGCATGTTCGCATCTGCTTTTTTTACCTGTGTTTGCTCTTTTGTGATGATTTGCGTTGTTCTGGCAACCCAGCACTGGATGAGTAGTGAGGTTCAATTTGCAGGCACCAACTCCACTGTTACCGTCAGCCTCACCTACGGACTTTTTACCGGTACCTGTGAACAGTTCGTTCATGCGGGACTTCAGGTTTCGGAAAAGTCTTTCCAAGGTGAGTGGTGTTACGCCTGGAAACGGGTGGTGTCTTCTTGCTAATGCAGGTGGTGGACGTAGGAACCACGGCTCATTCTTGTATTCACCTGTGACTACGATACTCTGAGTACATGAATATCTGTAAACCTGTCTGGTTTTCCTGTAGCAACTTTGTCTAATTACCTGTGATCTTAGCCCACGCTTGGAACACAGGAAAAATACAAAGTAAGAACTCTGTGTAAAATTGATTTTAATTTTTGGAAGCTTCCAGGTAGAAACAGCAAAGAAACACTCAATTACCATTTTATTAAAGGTTCACAAACCTATTTCAGCGTTCTTTTTTTAATTCAGTTTTGTTAAATTGTTTGATTTAAAACATTTTCCCCCTACTATCATATTAGTGTTATTTTTATACAAGATTTCATGAGGCTGCTGAAGGGAAAAGAACAACACACATAAAACAGTAATTTAGATAAATGCGGTGTTTATACGTGTGCTGGACCATGCATTAATGACAGTATTTATTTCTTCTTTTAAGAGCATGCCATTCCGTTTCTAAGTGCTATTATCAAATTTAACCACTTGGTTAGTATTTTCAACCCTTATGCTTACTCATGTCTTTTTTTCTTATGCCAGACTGTGAAGTATGCATTACAACATAGCTTGTCATCTTTTATAAGGGCTTTCTTCCCCCACCCAATGCATGATTTTCAGGTGACTCCTCATCATCATGAATTTCCAAAAAAACCCTCCGAGATGAACTTTGGAAACAAAGTTATTAGAATGACATTTCAGCAAACATCCAGTAGATGAAAGTTAAACTGTGTCTTATGTTGATATGCAACAGATCTTACTTTTTGTGCATTTGCAGTTCTTGGTATTTATCCTCAGTGGTGGAATTATTACAGAAAGAGAATAAAACCTGTTAAATATTTAAGGAGGAAAGAAGAACTAAGAGGTAAGGGAGGATTCTACATGAGAATAAAACAAAGTTAAAAAATAAGAGGAAGAGCAGAATGGGTTTTACCTAGAGTAACCTTGGAGAAGCTAAGACAAGCATGAAAAATCCTAGCATGAGAAGTAAAGCATAAGAAGAAGCAAAACAGAAACAAGAACCTACGCATACCAAGTACAAACCACAGACTCAATACTGATTTCACGCAGTTCAGCAAAGATTTACTTAACTCTATGCGCAAGTAGCTCTACAAGATGTAAGGAAAAGCATTCGCAAAGCCCAAAGGTAGATAAGCCTGAAAAGTGTTGCAGTGATCAAGGATTTGCACTCATTTTACCTATCTTGCTGTCTCGCTGAGTTCAAAGCAATAATGCTGATATATACGCGTGAAAAAAGCCAATCAAAAGAAACTTAGCAAAAATTGGGAAGAAAAGGTCAAACCATTTTGAAACAGGAGATGTACTTTAAGATTTCTTTTTCTGTAGGCTGTTTTAAGACAGCCTATCACAGGGAAACCACCAAGGTAGAGTAGGGCAGACCTAAGCCTCCAGATGGTTGCCATCTCCTAGTCTTTCCCACCTTAATTTAGTACAGAAATTGTAATCTGTGCAAACAGGCACCCAAATTACCACAGTGGCAAAGCTGGATCACACAAGCTAGTTCACAGTGTAACAATTCTCTTGTCATGGAAAACCTGAAAACGGCGGTGTTCCTAGGAAACCCTGTGTTGAGCTCGTTACATACCAAACACAAAATCACAAGTCATTCGAACAACTTTATTTACAGTCATATGAGAATAATCAAAGTAATTTTTAAAGGAGTAAATATGCATTTATGAATATAGTTTATATATGGTTATATCTCCCCACGCCAGTTGGCTCAAGGCCCAAGCCTTGCGCCATGCCAGAAGGCTCTTGCTGATTTTAATAGGGCTCCATGTGAAACCAGGGGTCAGCCCTGGAGAGCTGATTGCAGGGCGAGGATGTAGTCTGGCAGGAATAAGGGCCATGTGCCTTGCCTCTGTCTGCACAGCAGCTAGCACAACCCAATCCCAGGGTCCGGGCACCATCGTCAGGTAGATTTTAATTACAGCGAACGACAAGCGCTCACAGAACATTTGCGTCAGTAAAGGATTTCAGGGCTTTGCTTGGCCGACATGCATTTTAGCGGTGGTGGTGGTTTTCCCCCCACCAGATTTAGGGTTCCATGTTTATCATTTACAAAACATTATCTCAATTGTCACATCCCGGCCATTTAAGGATGAACAAAACACATGAGCTTCAGGAGTTGCTAGTTACTGTCAACAGCTGCTGACAGAAAGTCGTGCTTTATGAATAGTCTAAATATGGATTTGCCCACATTCCTCACTAGTTCAGTTGGGCATATATCCAAGATAAAATGAACTGATTTTAAATTAATTATTAGGCTTTATACTAGGCATGATTGTCATGTTTTATATTTAGCATGATTCCATACATTCTTGAAATAGGAAAAATACTTCACTGAATTTCATACATACTATTTTAAAATTTGAATAGTCAGATCCTCCTTAGACAGTAGATGCCTTTCATTTTATGATATCCTTCACTAAATGGATTGCCTGTGCTATGCAGAAATGAAGTGCTGTGCTTTCTCCACTCTTTTCAGACATGAGCAAGAAGAGTTACAAGCATTCTTTTAAATTAAAGAACCATATAATTGTTTAGGTTGGAAAAGATCTT
>NW_010227185.1:0-1670 GCF_000690775.1 Eurypyga helias
CCCTGATGGGGTCCGCAGCATGTTGCGGACACCAGTCCCCATCTCTGCCAAAACTATCACCCCCATGCCCAGATTTTTCACACCCCCAGGGCCTCATCCTGCCGGGCTCAGGACCTAGCAGTGGGGCCAGAGCCAGGCAGTCCCCAGGCAGCACCGTGCTGCCTGGATGTGTGTCCACGATGCCAGACGACGGGCAGCACGGCTGGCACTGGGCTCCAGCGCAGCGCTGCCTGCCCTTGCCCCAGCCGTGCCGGGAGGGGGAAGATTTACAGGCTGTCAGAGCCGGGGCCAGAGGTCAGCAGGGGTCAGAAAGTCCATTTTGGCGAGGTCACTGTCCACTTCTTTCAATCTAATGAAGCCATTATTTGTGAAAGCGGCCGCTTTGCCGGCTATTCCCTTGAAGCCGAGCAGGGCACAGTGACCGGCTCTGAAAGAACAGGAAGGAGTCCCCTTCCCTTTCGCATTTGCTATTCAACAGGCCCCCAAAAACAAATACGCCACACACAGAAATATGACACAGGGCTGTCGCTGCTGCGGGGCTGTGTCACCAAGTCCGGGGGACGTAAAGGGAAGTGCTGTGCTCAGGGATGTGGCTGCATAACGTGGATGGAAAGTCACTGAGGATTGACAGAAACTGGGGGATGCTGAGAATCCTGCTGCTGAAGTTGAAACGGTTATGGGAGAGCATCTCTGGGCTGCCGGTCCCTCCTCTCAATCAGGAAGGGGCTGGGGGGAAGAACCTGGTGCGTGGGGATGGATTATTTTCTGAAGGACTTGTTTTGGAGAAAGCAAGGGCTGATTCTCACCATATCCTTCCACTGTGCCCCCACACCTCTGCCCACCCACACCCTGCTGCAGGGTGTCCTGTCTGCCCAGGGGCACCGTTCCCAGGCCGTGTGGATGCTGGCGTCGGGATGTCCCCTCCGGTGACAGGAGGACGGAGCTGTTTCTCAGGGCTGCTCTGCAAACCTTGGCTCTGGCCCTGCCCAGCGCCTGCGGCTTGTTCAGGTGCCCCTTATCCCCCATGAGTGGGCTGGGGTCACTTGTGGGCTTTTTTGGCAGAAGCAAGGGAGCAAAACATGCTGCAGCTGGCTCTTCCCTCCCCAAATAGTGGGTGAAAGGTGGGAAAGTAGGGAAGGAGGTGGTCTGGAAGGATGGATGGTCCAAAAGGAATGGACCCACATGGAGGGTGTCCCACAAGTCTTGTTTCTTTTTTCTTTTTTCTCCCTTCTTTCCTCTCACACTAATTACCTGGCAAATGAGGAAAATGAGAATAAACACAACCCACGGACCTGGCCCTCGTTGAACAGGAGAGGGTGCCAGACGTGCTCTGGCTCCCACAGCTGCTGGGACAGTCCCACAGTGGATCCCCACCCAGGAGAGCCATGAGTGCTGTCAGGGAGACCACGCGCCATGATTCCCCCTTGCCAAGACTGTCCTCAGCTGGTGTCCCCCACCACCAGCCCCATCCCTGGGCCAGGAGCTCCACAGGCTGCCTGAGCCTGGTCATGGGTGAGAGTGGGGATCCTGGTCTGTTTGGGAAGCACCCGGCCAGACTCTGCTCCTGTTGCAGACGAGGGGCTGCTTCTTGGCTTTGGGGGGACTTGACTCAAGACTGATGTGAACAAGAGACAAGTGGAGTTTCCTCCTCCCGCCCTGTCAATCCCTGT
>NW_010227186.1:0-870 GCF_000690775.1 Eurypyga helias
CGGGGCGGTCCCGCCCCGTGCCAGACCGTCACATCTGGGAAGTCGGGAAACAGCTGGATGGTGGCTGCTGAGGGCTGGGATCCCCTCCTTGGTGGGGTTGGGGTGCGGGGGGGGACTTTGCCCAGGGCTGCGGGACGGAAGGACAGTGCCTTGCGCAAAGGTTGAGGACGGGGGGACAAGGCAGTGTCCAGAGGTGGATGGAGCCATGTCCAGAAGTGCAGGGCAGAGGGATGGGGTCATTCCCAGATGTGCCCCAAAGGTGCAGGACACAAGGACAGGGCTGTGCCCAGAGGTGCAGGACAGAGGGACAGGATTGTGACCAAAGATGCAGGACAGCGGGATGGGGTTGTTCCCAAAACTGCAGGACAGAGGGATGGGGCTGTGCCCAGAGGTGCAGAACACAAGGACAAAGCCATGCCAAGAGGTGCAGGATGGAGGGACAGGGATGTGCCCAAAGGTGCAGGACAGAGGGACACGGCTGCCCTGCAGGACAGAGGGACAGGGCTGTGCCCAGAGGTGCAGGACAGAGGGACAGGGCTGTGCCCAGAGGTGCAGAACACAAGGACAAAGCCATGCCAAGAGATGCAGGACAGAGGGACAGGTCTGTGCCAAGTAGTGCAGGACAGAGGGACACGGTTGTTCCCAGAGGTGCAGGACTCAAGGACAGGGTCATTCCCAGAGCTGCAGGACAGAGGGACGGGGCCATGCCTGGCTGCATGGGCCGGCTGGTGTCACCAGCCCACCTGCGGGACCGTCCCCATCCCCATTAGCCACCGGCAGCATCACAGCCCTGTCCCGGTTCCCCTCGCCTCCGATCGGCGTGGGCCCGTGTCCCGCCAGCACCCGGCTTGTCCGGCCGCCCCCCTCCAC
>NW_010227187.1:0-337 GCF_000690775.1 Eurypyga helias
CCGCCCCCCGGCCTTCGCTTATTGGTGCACCGAAACAAAAAAAAGCACTAGGCCCACCCTCCTCGGCTTCAATTGGGTGAAGGCAAACCTTGACAGCCCCCTTCCTCATGTTCCCAGCGGCACACGGCGGCTCCGTTGCTAGGGGGCTCCAAGGCGGCCATTGGTTCTTTCCGCCATCAATCGCAGTTAGCCGCCCTGCCCCGCTGAAGTGCACAGGTTTGCCTGGGGCGGAGTAGCGAGATCGTGGGTTCGAGCCCCGGCTTGTCTATCAGGGACGCAACTGGCATCCATGACAGCAGCGGGCTCGTCTGCCGGCTGGGAAGGGAAGGCAGGCAGA
>NW_010227187.1:370-6835 GCF_000690775.1 Eurypyga helias
CGGGTGGAAACCTGTGTGAAGTACTAGCAGTTGCTGGACAAGGCACATTTCTGGCCTTCGCACCAGCACCCGGCCCAAGCGGGGAACCACACAACCATCCTGCAGCAGGAGCCTCAGCCGTGCCTACGAGCCTTGGATCACTCACTGCGCACACCTCAGTCTTGCTTTTAGGATATTCACAGCCAGAAGGGACACGTTGTTTTTTTCACCACGTCCACACCAGCGTTGGCCAGCTGTGCCCATCTGCCACCCACACCGCAACTCGGCCGTGCGTTTGCACAGAGTGGGGGTGAGGCTTGGCTGAGACATCAGCGAGCCTGAGATGCGATCAGGTCTGTCACCTCCCGGTCTGTGATCCAGCCTGATGACATAAATGCATAAAACAAAATGCCTCCCCTTATCAGCACTGCAAAGCGTACACTGGAATGCAGTACATAGGGAGCTGGGGGAAAGGAGTCATCTCTGGGGTAAATCCTCACTCTTCAGGTGCCATTAAAATAAATTGAACAGGTTTCTTAAAAAAAAAAAAAGGTGCATTGTCTCTAACCCCAGGTGTTGGGCCAGTGAGAGAAACTGCAAACAACTGAATAAAGGCTTGCAGGGAAATCTCATTTCTTAAACCTTACCCTAACGCGTGTTTACTGCCTACACTCTGTGCTCGGTCAGCCCTTTACGACCTGCTGGTCATTTGCTTGTAGCACATCTGCCAGCAAAGTGAATTTTAAAAAAATTCCTTAAGAAAAATCTTGTTAATCCTGAGCAACTCCCAAATATAAAGATAAAACTTAGTAGTGTCAAACTGGTATAAAAATGTGTGTGTACAGACAGAAACAAACATAAAAACTAGAGCTGTATACCCAAAGTATCATCCCACATAAAAATGACAACTTCATGAAAGGCCTTTATGTCCTTGTTTTACCGGACTCCATCCCACCCACCCACTTTACCCAACGCACATCTAATTCAGAGAAAATAAATCCACATAGGGCTTAGTCTGCATTATCTGCAGCCAAACATAAGCCCTAAAGTGAGAAAGATGTCTATACCTTGTATTTCTACTCAAAAGAAAAACAAGTCAGCCCTTGACTAATAAAGTCTGTCTATATCAGTATGATGCAAGCTCAATTTACTGGTCTCTTATCAAAAGTCTTAACAGGATTATTTTTATTTCAGGATTGCAAAGAAAGATGTGAACTCAGGAATATCGTCATATCGTTCCTGGGTAATTTTAATCCGGTGCAAACACACGAGTACAAAGTGTCCTGTAGCATTCACCTGTGGACATCAGAGCACCCCATTCCCAGTGCCAGACAGGCTGCTGTTCCTCCACTGTACTCACGCACCCAGCGACTGCACCTCTTTATAATCCAGTCATCGCTTTATGGAATCAAAGTCCTGTTGGAGGTGGGGAAGAGACATTTGCAGCAACAAACTGGAGTTTCACAGGCTCCAGTGTTTTACTGCAGAAGGTTGATGTGTAGAAAGACAGAGAGGTGCTCCTCTTCCAGCTGCGTCATCTGTCAGAGCTTCTCTTCCAGTTTTCAGTGTGAGATAGGCTAAATGCAGTCCCAGTAGTCACTTTTCCCATGGAAGCAACTTCTAGGCAGCTGGAGCACAGCCCTGGGCATCGGGAAAACTAGTGCTCTAACCACAGTTCTAACACAGGCTTCCTTCATGAACCTGGCCTGCTTACTCTAATTCCTTCTGCCTCAGGTTTCCAGACCTGTCACAGCTGTTTGCTGCAGTTGTTACAAAGGAGTACCTGGGATTTTAACCACAACTTGCAGTGGAGGGCTTTGAGATGCCCTAAGAAACATGCTGAAGAACAAGCTAATCATTATATATTGCTTTACTGAAATCTATAGGTTTGATTTTTCCCAAAGTTCACTGAGGAATAGTGAAGAAAAGCTCCAGCATTTTCCTAACAATGAACTTGACAATTAAAGGTCATTTGTCCTTATTTTTAAGTTAAAAAATGCAGAGTTTTTCAGTTATGAAGATGAAGAAATAATATTTTTCAAATGTCTGTTTTGATGCCATAAATAGCAGGATTCTGGAATATTTCCACTTTCCTAAGTGCTTCCACTTATCTGACATTTACGTGTAATAAGGTTTAGAACATAAAGCTGTGCCAAGCCCAGGTTTATTTTGAGGGCAGCTCATGGTTATACTTTATACAGGAACTAGTGAGCTAGAATACGCCCACAAATCTTTAACCCATAACCTGTCTGATTAATAGAAGAGAAAATGCATTTGCCAACCCACTTTCAAGCAGTAGGATAACCTGGTTAGGGGCAGCGGAAAGGAGAAATAATGACATGTATGTTGGTTTTTTAGTGTGCCATATAGAACTAGACAGAACAAAAGTCAGAACAGCAAATAATAATAATTTTCTCCTGATCAAGACAAAAAGTAAATAAAAAAAAGATTCTCAAATAGCTGTATTTGTGGATACCTCCACACACACACTTTTTGACCCTCACAAAGAGAACAATTTCTTATTCATTATTCCTAAAATGATCCAAAAATAACATACATTCTCCCTGAACTTGCTGATGGGCAGAAATTTGTGAACAACAAAACCTCACTGGTAATCTGGCCTCGTCTGTACCAAGAAAAGACGAAGATAAAGCAAAACCAGTAAACTCTGGGAAGAAGTTCTCTGTTTCTGCAACAAGCAAGAACAAGTCCTCTGGCTTTGGTCACACCTTCATTCAGACTCTGCCCCAAACATGCCCCTGAAATCACTACAGAAACTGCTGAAAACTAATCCATGAAGGCATTAACTCTGCAAATAACCAGACACATCAGTGACTCTGATCCCAATGTCTCTTTATAATCAGAATAATGCCCAAATTCTGCTCCTAAGGTCTATCTCAGTCTGTTATTTTGATAATGGAACTTTTCATGCCATTTCCATTTATCTGCCCATACAGCTGACCAGAGGACTTTAAAAAAAAAAAGCTCGATTTCTCTCTTAGGGTGAATTATATTTAAGGAAAGAGAGAGAAAAGCAAGCACTACCACCAAATCATGATGAGTGTCTTACAAATCACCTCTTTCCGTAATGGAAAGTCCTGCATCCTTCCTGATCCACCCTCTTGGCCTATCCATGGATGTGGGAGAGGAAAAAAGCCAAAGGGCCCACAGCACGTTTCTCATATGTTCACACAAATAGAGGCTTGGAGCCTGAAAAGCCCTAATGAGTATTTTCCATTTATATATCTAAACCATCCAATAAAGGGCTACGCATACCAATTACCTCTTCTCTTCTTGTACATACTGTCAAGCAGCAAACAGAAATTAGCAGCTGCAGTGCTTTTTTATTCAGGATGTGTATATTAACTGATGACTCACCAAATAATTCACAACCCAGCATGCCAGTTGTCTTCTCTTCCACAGAAAGAAACGCTATTTTAAACAGAAAGTTGACCACTGTGGATCTTGCAGGCAAGCCAGCATGCAGCAGATGAGGATAAATACTGCTGGTGAACCCCAACGGGGCAGAGGGAAGGGGGTGGTTCCAACAGCATGCTGCAAGCTTTTTAAAATACTCAAGTAGGAATAAATAATACATGGGGGGAAGGAGTGGAGGCAGGGAAGAAAGGATTATTGCAAAGTCAACCCACAGTACTGCATGGCCTTTTGTGGCATACACTACCTTCACACAGCACGACCTGCGCTGCGCCAACGGCTTCTGTACACGGCTCAGCTCCCAAATCCTGGCTCTCGCTGAACTCCAAGGTCTGCAGGAGTTGGGAGCCCACGTCTTCTGCAAACAGACGCTCTGTAACATCTTTAGGAATGCAGTGTCTTGTGGCTCTTGCCAGGTTTCTTCCACAACACTTGAACTCTCATTTGGAGAGCAAGATGATGGTTCCTCCTTCAGAATATGTCCACCATGTAGTTAATGAGCCTGACATTACCATTTTGGCCAAAACTTCTGTTACAGCCGATCTGATCGGATGCAATCAGAAAGAAGTACAATCCAGTTAAATTCTAGGGAACAAAGAGCAATTGCTCTCCACTCCTACGACATTCACTGTTCTGTTTTATAGCTCAGCATGAAAAACATTTTACTAACAGTATAACTGACCATGGAGAGGGTGGTGAGGCACTGGGACAGGTTGCCCAGAGAAGCTGTGGATGCCCCATCCCTGGAAGTGTCCAAGGCCAGGCTGGATGAGGCTTGGAGCAACCTGGTCTAGTGGAAGGTGTCCCTGCCCGTGGCAGGGGGTTGGAACTAGATGATCTTTAAGGTCCCTTCCAACCCAAACCATTCTGTGATTCTATGATTCTATGAAATATTCTACCACAACTTTGTATTTGAAGACTGAATCACCCATTTAATTCTTCTTTAACTCCACTGAATCCATCTAATAACTTCTGATCAGTTTCTAATTGCTTTGTCAAACAAAGAAGTAAGTAAAAATAATCAGACACAACAGGAATTTTCTAAGAGCTGCAGAAACGTCATTTAATTAAAATGTGGGGTTTGAATTCTTCCTAATCTTACAGTCCTTAAAAACTACAACATGAGAAAGCAAGTCTCCTTGATGTCAGAATGGACACTGCTCCTTTGCTCTCTGAACAAGAAAGAAGGTTCAAAGAAAACTCATGGCATTATGTCCCACAGCACCTGCTTCCGATTCCTAAACTCCAGGTAAAGTCTCCCTCAGCATAATCTCAATCATTCATCAACCATTGCAGACATCCGACCCCAACCTTTGCAACATGGGTGTAGGGCTAATTCTACACAAAGAGTTGGGACAGCCAATATGTGGCAGAACACAGATTCCAGCCTACAAAAACATATGCTCACTTGTGCTTCCATACTGCTGTGGGACTCATTTATCCAGCTCTCAATAAGCCACAGGTTCTTCGGTTTTTGGCTCTCACTGTCACATCCACAAACTGTAACAACCTGTACAGCCAACACCGTTAAGTGAAATCCCAGCTCTGCTACACGTGAAGGCGAGATAATACATACCACCCAACCAACCTTCTGCAAGATTTAGCATGCTCATGACATAGCTGGAGTGGCTAAAATCCCAAGCTGCAGCTATCACGTGTCACTTCAGGATTTTTTTTTTTTAGACTGACAGTGCATATATGCTTCTAAAAAGCACTGATTCTGTTACAGGTCTGCCACGTGATACTCTTGGTACATGCACTAACACTGAAAAATCCGGGATGTGAAATTCCTTGTACACAACATGTGCAGCTCGTTGGCTCCTAACAGCATGTTTCCGTCAATTGCTTTCCAAGAAAGTAAATACAGTGCACACACACACAAGGATCGTGCGACACATCTTGCAAGTCTGATGCATCTCACAAGTTGTGGAATTGCTGCAAACACAGCGCACTGATGATTTGTCCAGGCTCTGCAGAAATCACCAGATAAGTAGAAGCCTAGCAAAAATACTAATGTATTTAAAGTCTGCCTGGATTGCTGCAGATCTAGAAATCCTGCCAAAATAAAACATCAAGTTTTACATGAACAAAGTCTACATTATTAATGAATAAATTAAAACTGTGTGGAAACTTTTGAAAAAGAAAGGTACATGTACTTCTGGAATAAAGAACTTCAGTCCTTTCACCACTTGCTCTTTTGCTACTGCACAGGAATTCTTACTCTCAGCTGTAATCCTCCTGCACTAAACTCCAAAAGGAAATTTCCAAAGCAAAATCCAGTTTAGAATTTTGAAAGTACACAGCAGTAACTCTAAATTAATCTTAATTGCTGTTTGCATAAGCTACTGTATAGAAACAGATGCATATCCATATGTGTCTAAACCATGCAGGCAGCACAGTACACTTTTAAAAAAACCAAAGGAGACAGATCGGTAG
Organism: Eurypyga helias; assembly: GCF_000690775.1. NCBI lineage: Eukaryota > Metazoa > Chordata > Aves > Eurypygiformes > Eurypygidae > Eurypyga > Eurypyga helias. The sequence goes on from NW_010227187.1 coordinate 6,221, forward strand.
ACCGAACAGAGAGGTAGTCAGGAGTAACAGAAGATGAATTAGTGATTGTAACCAGCGAGACCGGACCTTTAAGGATACAGTAGACAATGAAAGTACACAGCCTTGTGCTGACAAAAGAAACACACAGAACATCAGGAGGAGCTCTTCCAGCTTCTAAGCTCAGAAATTTGTATTTTAAGTAAGAAGTTACTTGCTAAATAAGTAAAAAATTCTAACGGGAAAGAACACATTAATTTACCTGACCTACACTGCCCAGTGTCCAAAACCAGCAAGCTGGTGTTGGCATTGTTGAACAGAATTAATTTGAGCATGTACCTTTATAATGGCCAGAAAGCACATGAAATCCAAATATTTTAAAATTACCGTCCATTGCCTTTGTTCTCTATATTGCCTTACTCCAAAATCTTTTCCTTGACATGTCCATCCTCTGCATCTATAGCAGGGAAAAAGTCACCAGGCGCCCAAGGGAGCGAGTTCAAACACAAGCACGTTTACAGGCTCTCCACAGCACAAATCACGCTCCAGGAGAGCTGTCCCTTGGCCAGCCCCTGGCACCAGCAGTACCACAGCAGCGCCCACGCCCCCAACTGATCCTCCCCCTCCCCCGACGCCATT
>NW_010227188.1:0-282 GCF_000690775.1 Eurypyga helias
GGTGGCGGTTCCCCTGCCCTTGTTCTGAACCCCAACCTGCTCAGCAGCCGCCCAACCCAAATCCTTGATTTTCCTGAAGGCGGCAGGTCCGCTCTCACCCGGCGGCAACGGGGCTCAGCCCGACGTGGCCGGAGGCTCGGCTTACTCCGTGGTCACCAGCTCAAAGGCAGCCGCAGCCCTTGGCCCCTCCGTCTCTTCTGAACATGAAACGGCACCTTGTGCCTTTCACTTGGGGGCTGGGAGACCTGGGCTGGGTGCTGGGAGACCCTTTGGGATGACGGG
>NW_010227188.1:366-666 GCF_000690775.1 Eurypyga helias
TGGGATCCCGCATGGCATGTCCTGACGGCCAGGGATGGAGGTTGCAGGGTCTTGTCCTTGTCTCCTCATGTCCTTGTGTCCTTGACCCACTGTTGCAATAGGGAATATTTTAGCCAAAAATTGGGTGCTGAGGGAGGGCAGGGCACCGGGGCAAGCTCCTTTCCCAGGGCTGGTCGGGCACCAGGCAGCCCAGCGTGGCACTGGGTGCCGGATCCAGCTGCAGGGGTGGGAATGGGAAAGACAGACTTGGAGATCTTTGGAAATCCGGCTCTGGGGCGAAAAGCAGCCGTCATGCTGAGT
>NW_010227189.1:0-17418 GCF_000690775.1 Eurypyga helias
GGGAGCCCCCCAGCCCTACGCCAGGGAAGGCACAGCTGCCCACCCGCCTCCGAGGGGCCGCCGCCGCCCCCGCACCGGGGCACGAGGGGGCTTCTCTGCCGAGGGGGGACCATAGGAACCCGCTGCCATCGTGCTGCGGCCGCGAGGCCGTGTGGAAATCCCAGCCACCGCTGCGGGTGCCATTCGTGGCGGGATGCAGGGATGCTCCAAAATAAGGGCTCAAGTCCATTAGGATTAGTGTTCGGATCCAAACGGGAGACAGAGAGGGGGTTGTGTGTGGCACAGGGGGCCAAAATCCCACCTGAAAGGCCTGGTGGTGCTCATTCACCTGTGATCCTCTTCTTCCATCTCTTCATCTCTGGGTTTCAGAAGCCTGTGGTGGCCGGAAGGCAGGATCTGACAGGCAGAGAGGCTGATTGTCCTGGGCACTTGCAGGAAACTCTGTTACAGCAAGCAACACCATGACGCTAGTGGTCAAGGGCTTTTCCCCTAGTTTTGAGGTTGGTTGTAACCCAAAATGCCGCTGGCTTTGGAATCCCGTCTCACTCCATAACCAAACATGCCCATACGCCGTCCGTCTTCTTGCCCTGCTTTATTCTGTGCCCTCAGTGCAAGCAGGCGCCACGGGAGATGCTGGAGTGTGCCTCCTCATCGTTCACCAAGACCAAAGATTATTCCAGCATCCTGCTGGAAGGAGCAAACTCTGGGAGTTACCCCGGATCAGCCTACCTCTGGTCTGTTCACTGCATCTGTGCCATTTTGCTGCCCTTCCTCAGGCTCTGCCTCACTGTTTTGGTTTTAGGGCTACTGTTGCTCATTTTGCATTTGTGGAGCAGCCTCCCCAGCAAGTTCTGCTTCTGTCTGAGTGGCCTTGCTTAAATCTGTCCTGAAGAGATGTCTCCTTATTTCACTGCTGATGCTGAGCAGTGTGGTTTTCATTGTCTCTTTTTTTTTTTTTTTTAAAAAAAAAAGCTCACCTTTCGCAATGTACCTCTTTGTTGTGGAGTCATCGATTGCCTTGCCTCGTGACACAGCGCAGTCAGAGTTATGGCTGAACTCAGCTGGCCTCGAGTTTGCAGAAGCATCACAGGAGCAGGCTCACCCCGAGTCACCCTGATGCGAGTGCCACGGTGAGCCAAAGAACAAGCAGCAAACGATAAATACCTTTTAAAAGATTCATCGATTTCTGGCCTCTTGACGCCCAGCTCCGCGCAAGCAGTGCTACACGAGGAGGATCTCTGTTTTCAGAGGGGAAAAGTGACTCCCACCACTCTTGGGAAGAGAGCACTAGCAGGGGTCTCCCAGCTCCCGCGCTCCCTCCCTGATAGTGTGGGCAGTCACCTCATCGAAGTGTGGTTAGCCACTGTGCTGGGTTCTATAGGTCACGGATGGGCTACAAAACACAAGGTAGAGGGTTAACTCTCCGTTCCGCGCTGGCATTCAGGTACGCAAAAGCGTTTTTCTTCAAGTTGGTTTTTATCACGTGGACACGGGTAGAGGTGAAAACCAAAAGCATCTCTAACGCAGAGTGTTACCGCAGGAGGACGGGCACCCGTGACGGGAGACAGGCGCGCGTGCAGCTACCCCCTTCGATCGGATCAAACCTCGGTGTGCAGACCAGGCCTGAGGATCTCTGGTAGGCTGGGGGGGGCAGCCCTTAGCCCTTGGGAGATGACGAGAGTGGTAGAGCTGGAGGTGTTTGGGGGAGCGTGGGTGTCTCTGGTGCCAGGAAACTTACTGAGGCAGGGGAGAGGTGTGTTATCTCCTCCGTCGCAGGCGGCACAAAGCACTCTCAGCGCACACACCGGCCTTAACACTGTGTACAGAGGCACACGTGTTGTCACCAAATACACGATTGCGGACCAACTGTTCTCTTTCACTCCAAACCTGCACCCTGTAAAACTGCAAACTGCAAAGGAGCAGGATGTACTGCCTAAGAAACACATCTGCCAGGAGGCTTCGCCCTTTTGTGATGGACCCGTAACAGGGAGCTTGAATCAGAAGCACCAGGGTAAGAGGAAAGTAGATGCATTTACAGTTGTGGTTTCAAGCTGTGGCCATAATGGATATGGTAATTCATCATTTCTGGCTACACCACCAAAGTAGTATCATAAAAACGCTTTCAGCTAAAAGCTTCCTTATGAGGGTGAACGATGCTCGCCTGAAATCTTGAAGGTTGCAATGCTCTGGTGGGCCAAAGAAATTGGGAATCACTGCTCTATAGGGAAGATGTTATCCTATTGCATCCATCACTATTGCATTTCTGCTGACGCTTGCTTTCCAGACACCACTACTTCTAAACCAAACATTTTGTTATACATGCGGGATCGGAGATTTTGAGATGCACGCACGCCTACGCCCAAGGGGCCACGCCTCGGGCCGTTGCCTGAGAGGCAGAGCAAACGGAGCCTGGGCTCGTGCAAGTGTGCTTCTCGTGATGGGGTGGATACATCCTCCTGTGTATAATGAAGTGCGGGCTCCGACTGAAGCTTCTTGGGGCAGCGTCAGCATCACTCCCCTGGGCCCTGCGGTGCCTCATGCGGGTCACTGAAGCCACAGCCTCTCCCTTATTACAGCATGTGCTCACATAGACACCCAAAGCGAGCGTGTAAGCCTCGTTTCCTAGGGAAACTAAGCTAAAGGCGTGCCAATAGATGACGTGTAAAGCCCTCGCCCTTGTGCCTATACCATGATATCACCCTCTCCACATTACCTCACTCCCATCCACCACCCACATCCTTCACGTCTCCACCTTTCCCCCCTGAGCCGTATGGAACATGGGCCCTAAGGGATGCGGTTGTGCTGAGGTCAGCGGCCGCCCCGCCTGAGCTGCATTTTGGGTGAGAGTTCAGGAAACCAAGGGGCCTTCGTGACAGGGCACTAACCTGTCCTGCCGAAGAGCAGGAAACGTGCAGCAGCATTAGGTGGTGGAGTTAGGGAGCAGGGCGTTATTTCTGCAGAGCAGGCCCGCAAGGCTGTCGCTGGGAAGGCTCAGCTCGTGTGGGGCTGGTGGCTCCTGCAGCATCTTGAGCTACGTGAGCGGTGCCTCCTCATCGACCGGGCTGCAGCTCTGCACCAGCGCCCGGGGAAGGGACTCCGGGGGTGTCCCAGCAGGAGCAGGACAGCGGGACGTGAGGGGGAAGCCCAGCGCGGGGTTACACATGCAGAGGTGCAGCGTCAGACCCAAATGAACGAGGCTGGTGTGAGTCCCCAGGGCGGTCACGTGTGGATGGATCATGCAGACACCTCGCCGCCTCGGGTGATAGCCCAGGCCTGCAGCGTCCTTCTCCAGCTGTCCCCCCGACGGGGTGGTGAGCTGACTCTGGTCTAACTGAGGCTTCTCTGGTTCAGGGAGAGTAGCTGGAGGAGGTTATTTTCTAACAAATTTCAAACTCAGGTATGAGGTGAGAGTGGTTAACAATGCTGTGAGGATCTACACATGACACGCAGAAAACTTAAACCTCCTTTTTTTTACAGCGCGGTTATTTCTCTTTCCTCTAGGTTGGTCACCTTCCAGCCTGCACTTTGTGAAATACAGCTATTTTTTTCTGTTTTCCAGCTTTGCTCTTTACTTCATTTCCCTGTTGTTGTAATTTTCTCTCTGTGGTTTCCCCGTTCCTTGCCCCTGCTCCAGCTGCAGCATTTGTACTAATCATGATTGCTTAAAGCTCTATTTCAGATCTGATGTAGTAAAGTGCTCTACTTTCTCCCTTTCCCCTCCCCAGAAGATGTCTTTATTTTGCCAGTTTTACTGGGGACATCGCTAACCAAAGGACACGCAAGTCTGGCACTAGCAGGCTGTGTGGTTTGTGTAAAATGCATTCTCTAATGGGTAATACATTTGATGTCCATTAGCTAGAGCAATAAAATGCCTAAGTACCGTTAACAACCTAGTTCTTAAACCTTACTCTTAGTATACCTTATTCCAGGTAAGATTTTTAGGTTTTCTAATCTAAGACAAGTTCCCAAGTCATCATTTTCTCGTAGAACTCATCCAGCTCCAGCATCCAGGTGTGATAACCCAGGTAATCCACAGAATCACAGGATGGTTTGGGTTGGAAGGGACCTTAAAGATCATCTAGTTCCAAGCCCCCTGCCATGGGCAGGGACACCTTCCACTAGACCAGGTTGCTCCAAGCCTCATCCAGCCTGGCCTTGGACACTTCCAGGGATGGGGCATCCACAGCTTCTCTGGGCAACCCGTTGCATGCGCACCAAGCGTAGGCACAGAACTGCACCCATGTCCAGCCTGTGTGACCATATCCACTTTGCATCTGCCAGAGCTTGGCCAAGGGTAACCTGCCACTAGCAGTGACTTGTAGCCTTGAACTACACTCAGATTCAAGTCATGGTGTAAGAACGGAGAATCTGTATCAAAACGTCAGTGTTGACACAGTCCCTCTATCCTGAACAAGCATACCAGGCTTCTGTCTTGGTTTGTTCCTTGTGCCAGTTCACTCCAGCTGCTCTCAGGCCATGATGCAGTCAGAGGCTGAGGGCACTGGGCTTGTTCTTCCTGGAGAAGAGACCCAGTTTCGAGCAGGAGGATGGACTAGAGACTTTCTAAGGTCCCCTCCAACCTGAATTATCCAATGAACTTGTTTGGTCTTGTAAAATTGCTACAGTCTTCAAACTAAAAGCACTCTCACAGCACAAGTCCTACCCACCCAGGGGTACCAGATTGGTACCACCTCCTGAAAGAGCCCCCTAGGATGCTACGAGCCTGCAGCCAAACAGCTCAGACTTGGCAAGCCCATTAGCTGTGCCCTGGGGAGATGGTCCTGTCAGAATTACTGTCATTCCTTAGCCACGATGAACACAGCTCAGGCACCTGGAGCGATAGCTGGCATGAAGGAAACAGGGTTCCCAAGCAGTCCCATCGTCCCAGCCGGCACCTGCAGGGCCACCCTCCACCCTCCTGTGGAATAAGGGTGGTCCCAGCTCCTCCCTTGTGTACGTGCTGGTTGGTCAGAGGTTGGTTCACAGGCACTGCCTGGCACATCTACCCTGGTGCAGAGATGGGGCTCATTTGCTTAGAGAAGCAGGAACCTTACTCCATCCAGAAGAGGTGGTCGCTAGCAAGGCACCTGTACTTAGTTTGTGGGGTCCTAGCCTGTGTGCTACTGCCGTGGCTCGTTGGAGTCTGACCCCAGAAAGCCCCTCAGAGAGGGCTGATAATGCAACAGGCAACTGCAGGAGTGCGGCAAAATAAGCCTTGGGACCAGCGTAGGTCAAGGTAAAGCGAGATGTCCATCGTACAGGCAGGTGAATGGGTCCGTATGGTTCATGAGATGGATTTTCTACTGTGTATATCAGGAAGAAGTTCTTCCCGGAGAGGGTGGTGAGGCACTGGGACAGGTTGCCCAGAGAAGCTGTGGATGCCCCATCCCTGGAAGTGTTCAAGGCCAGGCTGGATGAGGCTTGGAGCAACCTGGTCTAGTGGAGGGTGTCCCTGATCTTTCAGGTCCCTTCCAGCCCAAACCCTTCTATGGTTCTGTGATCACAAACCAGCATGCAGGTACATACTGCTATGGAGGTACGTAGTGCAAGGCAGAGCTTCACAGAGCGTACTGTTAAATATGACATCATCCTCCATAAGTGAGGAAACAATCATCACTGCTTTCCATGTCCTTCTCCCTTACTGCCCTCGTTTTGCAGACACATTCACCGGGAAGTGGCTATGGTCGCTTCTGGCAGAGCATAAGAGTCCAGTCCAGGACTTTACTGTGACAGGATGGTATTTCAGGCACTTTGTCTTCCAGCTACTTTGTCATCATCGAGAGAGAGTGATGTACTTGGCTCTGCCATGTTCCATGCAATAAGCCCAGGCACCCAACATGCATTTGCTGCAGACCGAGCAGTTATCCATCACCAGCAAATCCCGATTCACACAATTAAGAGCACTTTCTCCATTAGCTGAAACGGTAGGGTGTTTGTGCCCATGAATGTAGCAGGAAATGAGACCAGGATGCCTTGAGCTCAGGCACAGGCCATTATAATCTGTCAATTATATTGCAACTTGCAACAAACCACAAGTGCACTGCATGCCACTCGTCTCACCTCTCCATCGCTGCTGTCACGCAGCGGTGAGCTTAACAATTCCCCAGAGGGGTGCTAATGCCTGCTGTCCTGCCCTGAAGAGCCAGGAGCTCGTCTCTTCACCAGCCAAAGGCCACCACTCGCGCCTTGGTGGTGGGACCTTGCCTACCGAGTCAGAGAGTCGAGAGCCAGAGAGCATTTCAAAGGGATGCGTTGATTATCCCCTCCCACACTGTCTCCCCTCTCCCTTCCCTGCAGCATCTAACCCCTGCTTCCAGCCACAGCTGAAGAGTTGTTCCAGCGCTGGGCAGGGGAGGTGCTGTGGAAGAACCCCGGGAGGATGATGCTTCAGAGCATGCTGGGACTGTGTGTGCTGGGCAGGGGTGGGGGGCAGATCTGTGGGGGAAATCAGCGTCTTCAGACTAAGGACAGGGGTAGTAAAGGTCTGGCAGATCCCCCACAGCTGGGGCAACAGGGCTGGGTAACACCTGCATTCATAGGAGCATCGCAGGAGATGCTGGGGTATGTGAAGCCAGTCTCTTTTTGGGAAGGGAGGGCAGGGACACAGGGCCTGGTAGGGGGATCCCGTGTAGAGGCTTTTGTGTGCCTCAGCACCATACAGTCCATCCATGACGGATGGGAGCTCAGAGACCTCTGGTGTGACTCTGCAAAGCCGCTCTGTCTGGGGACGCCTCCTAACCTGCATCGCCTGTCCCCAGCCGTGTGCTGATGGAGTGCACCTCAAGGTGCCCCCAATCCATGGGAACAACTGCCGCAGCAGATCCTGGCTCTCAGTGCTGTTACAGCACCATCGCAGTGCATCGCAAACTCACCTCCCATGGCTACCTACTCCTTACCCTGACATTGTACACGTACAAAAACCTCTCGTGGAGTGAGCAGGTCAGGCCTACGGCTCAGAGAACAGGAATTCCTCAGGAGATCCTGGGTTCTCTCACCCACACTCTGAATAATTTTGCTAGCTGTCTCTCATCCTCCGAGGATGGGCAACCTCCTAGTGTAGGACACGCTCACATGCGCTTGGCTCTTTGGCCCAGCCCTTGGCGAAGCGTGGGATGCCTGCTAGAAGGCGTTCAGGAACTTTGCTGCCCAAATTGAGAGTGGTGTGAGTCGTGGGGGCTGGGTGTGGGACAGCAGCTCTGTGAGACCAGGAGGAGAGGTCCACGCAGCCTTATAGAACTGCCTGTTGCAACGATCAGTGCACAGATTCGAGAGGGCTGTTCTGGGGGTCTGTGAGGCAGCCTGGGAGCTGGCAAGGTAGGTTCGGACAGCTGATCTAGGACAGACGTTAGCTCGGAGACTCTCATAAAATGAGAAACTGTGCTGTTAAGCAAGCAACTGTGCAACGTGTTAGTAAACACAGCTCACCCTAGAGACTAGCTCTCGTCACTGCTTAGCAATGCTGTGAAATCATATATTCCCCTCCCAGCCCCGGGCTAGGGGGTGGAAACCGAGGGGTTTTAGCTTTCCCCCGTAGAGAGGTGCAAAGCCTGTCTTCAACCAGCGCTATCACTCCCTAGGAGATGCTGCGCACCCTCTGCTCCACCGCACAGGCTGCTGGCAAGTGCAGTTGCTGAGCACCTGCAAATCAGGCTGCTGCATTATGTTCTGGGTTTGGAGAAAGTGTCCGATCTTAGACAGCCATATTTGAACCTGTCGGCCTTTAACTGCTGCAGCCAAGCTGCCCCGGTGGGTCGTGATTTATGCCAGACCTTTTGCATGTGAGAAGAGGATAAATAGCCATAAACAAAGCCAATCCAAAGGAAAAGGTCACTGCTTTCATCCTGTGTGAGGGAAAGCTTTTGGATTGGAAATGTTAGTGGCAGGAGGCAAAGTAGGTAAGAAGCTGCGGTTACAAAATGAGTTGTCCCAGGAGAATGGAAACTGGAAGAGCGAGCCAGGGGATCTTGGATGTCAAACTCACTACTCTGGGCCAGCGCAGTGCTGCAGAGACCACTGAACTACCTTAGACGGCATGGCAGAGGAGGTGAGAGACACCTTTCTGGCGGCACAACAGACTGGAAGAGGTGAGCAGAGCAAGCCATGGGCAAAGGGAAAGGACGAAAGCACCATCAGAAAGCTTGGAAAGGGAGACAAGCAGGTTCCAGCTGAATGGCACAGGTTCGGAGGGGCCTGCCTGGGCCTGGGAGGATGAGGGTGTGGACAGACTTGCAGTGGAAGTGTGGCTTCTCCTTCTCAAATCCCAGCTGGACAACTGACTCGCACAAGTCATTTCCCTGACACTAGCGCTAGAGCAGTCCCAACAGAAACGGAGTCTGTTCACTGGATCTGAACCTTTGACTCCATTTAAATGTCTGTGCCCATGAAATCCCATAGCAAGAGGCACAGCCATTTAGCAATGGCTCTGTTAGAGCCCAGAATGCTGAATAAAACCTCTCCTCTGAAACCAGACATCCAATATTTCTCACAAGCTTGCATCTATCCCTGTTTAGCCAGGTATAAGGTCATCTGCTCCAGACAAAACACACGTCTTGGCAGTTTCGGCTCCTGGTGGTCCCTATCCTTGTTCTGAGTCCCAGCTTAGTGGGAGATGCTCAGCAGATGACACAGCAGGTCTGGATGGAGTCAGGCTTTGTAACTGTCCCCAGGCAAAGCTGTACACCGCGTACACAGGATCTGGCCAGAAGCTCTGGGGCAGGGGTGTTAGAAGCCTTTCCCACCACCCCACTCCCAGGAAATGCAAACCTGGCAACGGCCTGGCCCTGAGTTAGTGCTGAGCCTGGAAATGAAAAATTAACATATGCTGTGAAGTTACATACTTTTCAGCCATTTATGGCCTTGTCTGAGCCTAAATAAAAGCCACGGTCCCTGGAAAATTTGGGCCCGTTTGTCAGCAAGGCATTCCAGAGAAAACATCACGTGTTCATTGCGCGAGGTGAAATAAGATCTTTGTTCTGCGTTTTCCCCTGCTTTTTTTTCTGAATGAGGCAGTTTTGTCCGGGGGATTACAAGCCAATGTTCCAATCCCTCACAGACGTTTCCCATTACGAGAGCTGCCTCTTGTCCTCCAAATCATTTTCCACAGGACTCCTGTAACTTAGGCTGGGAAAGGAAGCCAAGAGCTCAGAAGAAAGGACCCTATTCCAGGCTGCTGACAAGACTGAAAAATGCTGCGGGGTGTTGCTGGGACCACCCAGCCTGAAGCATCCTCAGCAGGGGAGCAGCTGAAAAATGCTAGTGGTGGGAGGAGGCTCACCCTCCCGTGTAGCCATTGAAACAGCTTGGGAAATGAACTTTGATGAGGTACAATCACACCGTGTGGAATTGGCTATAGAGGCTGGTGGTAGACAACAGTGACCGGTGATTAACTTTACAGCATACAGCACAAAGGGTCTTTGTGTGGCACCCGTGAGACCTACTTGTATTTCGAGAGATCCCTCTGTCTGGGCATCAAATTGCCCCTGCTGTAGAAAACTGCCAAAGGGGTTGGAGGTAGGGAAGGAAAACTCAGGTAAGGCTTTCTTTCTGAATTCTTCTTCTTCCCTCACCGAAAAACCCCATCCTCCTCAGCTGGGCGGAACCACATGTATGGAGCTGGACCACCTAATTACTGCACAGACCCACACAACTCCCTTCCTGCCAGCAGAAACCAGCGAGTGGAGTGGCATCAGGCTCTGCCCTGTAGAATCTCCCTCCCATCGAGCTCAGCTGCAGAGGGGGTCGCCAAGCTGGGAGGGCCCATCTGAAGAACCCACAAAGCCCTTTTCTGCATCCTCACATAACTTGGCCATTTTGGTCCTTGGAGTCTTCTGCTGAAGTTTCTGCAAACACCAGGATCTCATCTGCCTTGAGAAGGAAAGTCTGCAATGCCCAATTTCATGTTTGCAAGAAAGTTAAGGAACCACTAGGTGAGAACCATCCAGAAATGAAATTAGGCTCCCTACAGCACATACCTGGGGCCCCTTCCAGCCAACTCAGCTCTGGGAACAGAAATAAAGCTACAGCAGAGATGTAAGACAGACACAACCACATCTTATATAGCTGTGGGAAGATTTGCCAGGACCCCACTGTCAGCACCCCAACCAGGAAGGAGTGGGGTTCTGCTGCTCCATGAGCAAGGGCTCTTGTCGACATGTGTTTGTTTGACCATGTCTCTGTCTAGCCAAGTCTTGAAGATCTCTGTAGACGGGGCTCCACCACCTCCCTGGGCACCTGTTCCAGTGCTGCACCAATGTCCTGGCGAAGCCTTTAGTGTTTTCCTGTCCTCACTAAACTTACCCTCACCCCACCTATGTCCCCAGACAAGGGGGTTCCTCAGCATCTCTAGGGGATCTCCGTATGTAGGAGATCAGTGACCTGAAATGGAGCTCTTGACTGATCTGAGAAACCTCCTGGACTTGGATAGATCTTGGCCATAGATGACCGGAGTCACTGGCACTCCTGTCTGCTCGGCATCGGGAATTAGCTTGAATTTAGGCTAAGGCTCCAAATCAGGAGTCATGGACATCATATAGTTTCTTATTTGGGCATTAATAGTATAAACTCGCTACAAATCTAAAAATAACCTAAAATGCTGTCTGGAAATACATAACTAACTACATGAATTCTTTTCTGTAATTCCCTCCACTCGCATTTCTTTTATTAATAGTGGGTAAATATGCATTTGACTGCACAGAGCCACCTCCTGCTCCTGTTCAACTGGTCTGACCAGGCATAAGGTTGGTTAAAGGGCTCTTTCCTTTGCCTTCTGGGGTTTGTTTTTGAGCACAGATACAGCAGCAGTAGGAAAACCTGGCAAATTTAGCTAAAACTAATGGTATACTGCTTCACCTAGCCCATTCTCTCTCTCCTTTGGGGGTCATGTCTTGTTCTTCCCTTTCTTGCAAACATAACATGGCGATGGGAAGGTAAACAAAATTGAAAACAACTTAGTTGCATTGTTCAATCAGAGCAAAGATCTGATGTTTTCCCCAAAGCAATGGTGGTTTTTCCTGGGCTGCCAAGAAAAGCTGTCGGAGTGAAATCTGCTCTGAACAGATGAGACACTCTGGTAAGGAGGCGATGGATCATTTGTCAGTTCACGCATGTTTAAGGAGAGAAATGGGATGGCCAAGGAGAGATACCACCTATTGCAACCAAGAAGCAGGAACAGGCAATGGGGAAAAAGGGGGGAAAACCAAAGGATATACTGATGTTTCTTTAAAAAAGACTGAACTGAGGCAGATAAACCGAGAGAATTCAGCTCTGGAGGGATACATCAGAGGGTGTCAAGACAGGTCAGCTGGTAAAAGCCATGGAGAGGAAAGAATTTAAAAACATTTTATCTGTCGTCAGTGGAAGGGTGGTAGCTGGGGAAGTAGGAGAACTAGATTGCACATGACCCACCAGCATGGCCTGTTTTTTTTTTTAAAAAAAAGTGTTTCTTTATGTTTCGATGTCTTGTAATCACTTGTCCAAGTATAAAAGTTCAAGGTTGGGGTCTCACCATCCTTTCAAGTGCCGCAGCGCGTATGCAGGAGAGCCGCTCTGATACCCCCAGAGCTCTGTCAGCCCTTGCAAAGCCGCTTGCGGAGCATCTTCCTAGCTCAGAAGTGCCTCCCTCATTTTGGGAGGACACCTCTGGCAACACACTGCTGAGGCGGTACAGGGGCAGGGCGTCGGAGTCGCTTTTGGTGCTGGGCAGAGGCTCAGCTCCTCCAAGTCCCAGAAAGGCCGTACTACGCGTACAGCAGAGGTATGGTGGGCTTGGAGCAGCCTGTGGTCTGACCATGCGCAGGTGTCCCTGAGGGCTGGCCTCCTGGTGCAGGGAAGAAGATTAGCCTGTCAGGGGAGGCAGACCTCATCCAGCAAAAACGGGGAGGGAAGAGAAAGGGAAGTGAGGAGCAGGGGTGTCCTAGCTGAGGTGGCAGCACATGTATGGAGCTCCTGGAGAGAAGGGATGTGAAGGGGTCACTTGGGCTTTCACTACAATGCAAGGGACAATCTGAAATATCCTTCCATGTCCTGGTGGTTCAAAGCATTTCAACTTGGCAGGACTCTCAACTGTCTCATCTTTTAGAACAATAAAGTTAAAACCCCACAAAACCAGCAGCAACAACAACGAAACCCCGTGCTGTGGTATCAGACGGGCACCCGCCAAGAACAGCAGTGGGGCCACAGCCTTTAACGACCGGGAGTGAGTGCTGCTCCTGATGGCAGTGTGACCCAGCTCTATCTTCTCAGGCTGGTTCCTTCACTCTTGCCTTGTCCTGGTTTCTTCCTGTACCCAGGCTTGGTTTCTCATCCCAGTCCCCTTTTCTCTCTGGTCACTGCCTCCACTCCTCGGAATTGCTCCCTGCCCACTTTCTCCATCCGTCTCTCAAAACTCCTGCCTGCCTTCAGCTTCGAGGCTCAGTCTCCTTCCTCATCTCCCTGGCATTCTCCCAAATACCTATCTCCCGCTCCCAGTCTCCTACCTCCAGCTCCTTTTCCAGTCACCCACCTCCCAGCCTCTTTCCTCAGGCTTTCCACAGCCCCTCCACCACAGCCACTTCTGGCTGTGTATCCCCATTCCCAGTCTGATCTCCCCCAGCAGTCCAGATCCTACTGTTCTTGTCCTACATATTCCTGGTCCTCCTTTGCCACCCCCAGTCACTGCCTTCTCCCTGTTTCAGCCCCCAGAGGCTTGTCCCATACAACCCCTTTTCTTTCCATCTGGTCCTCACAACTCTCTTCTGCATTGCAGGTAAATGCCTTTCCAAGCTGCTTAGGCAACTGGCAGAGGAATCTGAAGTGCACGGAAATAATGGGCTCCCTACCTCCAGCTGGGAATCAAACAGGCAAACTTGTCCACCTTGTGAGGAAACTCGTGCTTCCACCCTCACCCAAACCTGTGAAGATGAGAGCTGGCACCCTTGCACCCACCCAGGGTGCCGGAAGCGTGCAGGTCATCCCAGTGGCCTCCAACCGATGTGATGACATGGAGATATGGACATCGTGTTCCTCTCAGAAACAGCGCCGTTTTACCTTCTCATGGCTGACTACCTTTCAAACAGAAGTACTGTAGTAGAAATGCCTCATTTTAGTGATGGTTTATGGAGACATAATAAACCAGAGCCCCTTAAGACAACCAGCTTTGTGCCCTTGGGAAAAGCAACACATTACCTGCGGAGAAATGTACATCCTTGGGTCATATCCTGATGGGAGAGGGGAAAGGCTGAGAAGCCTGGTGCGTGCAGTCTTGTGTTCCTAACGACGGTATTTAACGTCAACGGAGCCTCCTGGTAAGGTGGCACCAAAGCTTCCCGTCATTTCGCAGCCCTTCGGAGTGCAGAAAACACAAGCTAAAGCCATTTGTTTCCTTTTCCACGGTGCTGGCAAGGCTGGGCTCAGGGAAATAAAGGCAGAAGGAAGTAGGCTGGGGCTGGGAAGGCTGAGTACAGCAGGAGGAAGAAAAAAAGGTTGTGGCTAAAGAGTTTGGGCAAGGCTGGGACAAGGGAAAGGACAAGAAGGAGGAGACAGACATTTTTTGGGAGCGTACTGGGCTCCATCTGAAAAAAATAACTGCTGGTTCTCCACCGTAACAGCCTTTTGGGGCATTTTCTGCAAAAGAAAATACATTCCAACAGGCATTTTTTTTTTCTCCCCTTAGAAATATGGCTGTTGGTCGAGCCAACAAGACAACCCCTCTCTCCCAGCGTATTACAAAACCCTGTCGGCTCCCGGCTGCCAAACATTCACCGCTTGTTTGTGCTGAAATTTTCCATTCTTGCTCTCCGTCTCAGACATGTATTTCCTTTTAAGTTCTTACAGAAATAGCATCCTTGCTCTCTGAAAAGGGGCTTGGGAAAAGAATAGTTTTAACAGTGCGGACTTGTTTTTCCAACCATTCCAGGAAGGAGTAGAAATTCAGGCAGCCGAAGCAAGAACTTTAGATGAGAGAGAGGAGCCATCGTCGCCTCCATTTCTTTTCTTTCTGACCATATCAGACCCCTCAGGAAACTGTGTGTGCATTTGTCAGTACAAACACCAGTCTTCTGGGGCAACAGCTAACTGGTTGCTGTGGCTGACGGGTGGAAACAACCCGTGGACCCTGGCTGAAAGCTGTGGATCCTGATTCCTCTGTTTTTACAGAGGAGTTTGCACTCCTAAATCTTGGCAGTCTGACACATTCCTTAAGATAAAATGAAAAAGGTCCTCCCTCGCCCTTTTGTGGCTTTCCTTTTTCCCCTCGATAGTTGCAGCGTTGCAGCAAGACTCTGAGATTTGGCAGGGTACGTAAGTCAGGGCGAGAAAGACAACTTTTTATGTCTTTTTTTTTTTTTTTTAATGTGGTCTTATGAAAATCTGTTCAGATTTTGGCTTGAAGTACAAAATGTCACAAATTTCCATTTCCCATCTGTGACTGGCATAGCACAGCTTGTGGTTCTGGCCACTTGCCCTAACTCCCTGACAGTTTTACTGCCATGTACATGTCCTGGCCCTGTGTCCCACTCTACCACTTTCCAGAGCACTTTGGTCCAGCGGATCTACTGCCAGCAGGGAAGATGTGGGCAAACGTGATACTCTTTGATGGGTGATGTCTAGGTGTGTGTGTATTTCTCCCACATGGAAATAAAGCATTGGATTACTAGAACATTGGCCCAGAGTATCCTTGTAGCCAACAAGGGGAGGCGGCATGGACCAAATGGGCGGAGTACAAAGTGAGTGCAAAACAAGCGGAAGGAAGGGATTATTTCCCTTAATTCAGCACTCATGAGGCAGCATCTGGAGCACTGCTTCCAGGTCTGGTCTTCCCAGGGCATGGGTGATATCAGTATACCGAATGGGATCCACCAGGAAGATCAGGGACCTGGAGCACATAATAAGGAGAGGCTGAGGGACTTGGGTTAGTTCAGCCTGAAGAAGAGGAGGTTGCGGGGGCCTGACTTGCTGTTGGTGACTTAAGGGGAGGTTATGAGAGAGTCAGACTCTTCACACAGGTTGAAGTTGAAAGGGTGAGAGGCAAGGGAAATAGATTGTAGCAAAGGAAATTCCAACTAGATGTAACAGCAACAACAAAAAAGCCAAGGGATTTTTTTGGCGTGGTGGAGGGGTGCAGCATTGGTACAGATGCCTGGAGAGGCTGGGGAATCTCCTCCCTTGGAAATTTTAAGACTCATCTGGTGCTAAGAAACCTTCTCTAACTTTAGAATTAGCCCTGCAGTGACTCTGGGGGTCACAGCAGGGCTCCAGAGGTCTCTTCCCACCCTTGTTGTTCTCCAGTTCTGTGAATATGTGCAACTGTAGGACCTCACAAACAACAGGACTGAGATTTGCTTAAGCAGCCAGACTTTTACAGCTAAGGTGTGGCCAGGGTGGAAGACTGGAACATGGCTACAGCTGGGTAACCCACAACTCAAAGCCACAAAACCACGCAGCTCCCCCTGTCCTGAGCATTCAACTTGTACTCGATTAAAGCCTTGATTTGCAGAAGGTAAATACGGAGCATTCATCCCTCCCGCTGCTAGTTTGTGCTGCACCCTGGGCCAGTGCTGCACTGCGTGGTCAGCGTCTGCTGTGAGCGGATCTGGGCACTGGGTCTCACAACTGTTCTTGATGCGGGAAGCTGAACAGACTAACCTCATGGTTTATAACCTGGAGTGATAAGTGCACGTTCCCAGATTCATTCCCCTTGTGTGACACACATTCTGGGGATGCGGACCCCCTTTCCCACCACCTCTGTGCCCTAAAATCAGTACCTGAGACACCTGAGCCCTCCCAGTTAAGTAGCCCCACTGCCTGGGACCTCAGCCTGCAGATACCTGTTGGCTAAACCCTTCAGAGACAGTGCAGCAGGACTGAAGGCAGCACAAGTTTCACAGAGAAATTCCTTAATCTCACTAAACAGCTCACATTCCTCAGTGTTCTAAAATGTTCAGTCCACAGACCTTTGAAAACAACAAAAGCCCCGTGAGACGCTGATATTTTTGGTGAGGCCCGCACTTCCGGATGGGCCAGCACCCACTTGCCTTTTGCAAATCTATTTCGGATGTGATGTGGGTTTTTTAACAAAAGGCCACTTCTCTCTTCCCTGCATGCTCAGGTTGGAGACCAAGATCGCACAGTCCTGCTGGCCACCTCCCTCCCTCCCTCCCTCGTAAAATTGTTGCATTTCTGTTGAGATGGGCCAAAAATTAGACCACAGCTGGGACCAATGCAAATTATCTTTTGGTGTTCAAAGGGAAGATAAAACCCTCAGCTCTTTCTTCTGGCACCTCTTGCAGATGAAGAACCGTTCTTGCTTCAGCCCTTGCTTGTCCCTGCGTGGAGGTGTGGGAAATCTGGGTGCTTCATGTTGGGGTCTCAGAGAAACAGAGGAGTTGGCCAAGTTCTCCCTTTGTTTGTCAGTCTTTTGTTCGAGCTGGGTCACATTTTCCTTTTTTTGGTCTGAAACCACAGGTTTCTTCTTTGAATTAATAAATGTCAAAATTCACAGAATCATAGAAACAAGTAGGTTGGAAAAGACCCTTAAGATCATCGAGTCTGACTGTAAACCTAGCACGGCCAAATCCACCACTAAACCCTGTCCCTAAATTGCAGGAGTCAGTCTCTGGCAGTTTTGATACCGTATGTAACACCCAAAGCCTTGCACTGTCCTAGCTGCAACTGCCCTCGGCAAACAGTGACCAGCATTGAATTAAGTCAACTTTTCAAGCCTCCCTCCCACCCTGCGGCTCAGTTCATCTCCACACACACACACGTGCACACATGAGAGGAAGCAGGATCCCAGAATTACTTGCTGAGCCTCTCTTAAAATTCACCTCATTGTCTTTACAAATGGAAAATGGAAATATTTCCATCTACAGCTGGAAAAACGCTCAGAGCACGAGGTATGCTGCCGTCTGATTCAAGTAAAGGGCAGCCGGAGGAGGTCGTGGGCTTGCTATTGCATTTGGAGTCTACTGTGTCATTTACAGAGCACATCCTCCGCGCTGTGAATGGCCTCCCTGCTGGTCACCACGGTTCTAAGGCCAGCTCAGAAGTTGTAGACCATAAGCATGAACGGCACCACAACTCTGTGCGTGTCTCTGTCAATGGCTGGCTCCCAGCTCCTCACCCTCCACCCCCCATCAGTCACACAGACAGATCTCAACCTCCCAGGGACTTGCCCTGAGCCATCTCACCCCACCGTCTTTAGATAAAGAACTGCGGGCATTATTGTATACTGAGGGAGTATTGCCTTCTTGGGATTTGACCCAGAGTCGGGAAGTTTGTTGGCTAATGGTGTAGCTAACCAAAACCTACCTTCTGCCAATAATTCACCATAAGCAGGCTGTGGGGTCTCCTGCACCGAGTGCAACGACTGGCAGGTGCTGCCAGCAGGCAAACCATGATCCATCCCTTGCAGTGCTGTTTGTGTTTCATAGAATCATAGAATCA
>NW_010227190.1:0-353 GCF_000690775.1 Eurypyga helias
GATCTATAAGGGCCTCCATAGGTCCCTGGGGGGACCCTATAGGTCCCTGGGGTCCATATGGGCCAGGGATGTACAAGGGTCTCTATAGGCCCCGCTGGGATCTATAAGGGTCCCTATAGGTCCCTGGGGGATCCATATGATCCCTATGGGTCCTTGGGGAGTTACAGGGACCCCCTATACATCCCCTAGGTCCATGTGACCCCTATAGGTCTCAGGGAACGCACACAGTCCCTATATATTCCTGGGGCCATATGGACCCCCTACAACACCCATATATACCCTATACATATGTGGGTATATAGGTCTATATACCCCTTATATTGCCCCGGGGAGGGGGCAGTCAGTACAGATCA
>NW_010227190.1:699-926 GCF_000690775.1 Eurypyga helias
TATACAGACTGTCCAGCCCCTATATTGCCTCGAGGGCTCTGTATAGTCCATATGGCCCCTATACTGCCCCATAGGGCTCTATACAGACTGTACAGCCCCTATATTGCCCTGAGGGCTCTGTACGGCCCATATGGCCCCTATACTGCCCCATGGGGCTCTGAGAAGCCCATATGGCCTCTATACTGCCCCAGGGGACTCTGAGCAGCCCATATGGCCCCTATACTGCC
>NW_010227191.1:0-1179 GCF_000690775.1 Eurypyga helias
GGGGCTTTCGGCCCAAGTACAGAGCCAGATACTCAATTATCAAAAAATAATGCTGGATAAATGGAAAAAATATTGATTTTTTTGCATCAAAACGCCATCACGCCACATCCAAACCAGTAACGTCCTTGGATGCGGACACATGGCAGGAAATAGGCACCTTTTTTTAGTTAAATTACTTAAGGTGTAATCTGGGCTGTCGTATACTCTCATTTCTACTACGCGAGGAGGCGGCAGCGAACGTGGCGCTCGCTACGTTGTCCCCTTACCTCTACACAACCCAAACACTTCGCGTTTTGCCAAGGAAACAGCAAAACCGGCGCATCTCATTTGTTGAAATTCTTCTGGCTTTTCGCCCTGACCTTTGGTATTTGTACGTATCGACGCTCTCTCTAAACCACCGCACAAAACCACCTTGAAGTGTCAAGCTTTAAAAATGAGTCTTCTTTTCTCTTTCTCCCGTGCAGCTTGGATTATCTTGGCCTTGTCAAAATACATTCTCTAGTTAGAGGTTGGAAATATTTCCCTCCTGGCTCCCAAGTATTGATTTTTTCCAAGGCTCAGCTCTGCCTGTCAGCCGAGGAGGGGCGGAGAGAGCTTGCCCGGCGCTGGCTGCGCCTCCAGCATCGCCCAACCCGGCAGCGACCAGCGCGCTTCACCCGTAAGGAAACGCTGGAGCGGGTTTTACGAGGGGGACACATCGGAAATCGTGGATTCACACAATTCCTTGGTGGGTTTTAAGGCCGATGAGGGCAGGTGCGGACCCTCCCTGGCTCACGGGCCCTGCAGCCGTGCGGCACTGGGGCTTCCTCTGCAGCAAAGCACGACTGCCGCTTAAAATATGAAATATATGGCAAATCCCAACCCAAACACAATGCTACGTTTAGCGACCCTGCACTGCACCTGGGAACGATCCCAGTCATTAATTTATTCTAATGACTCGGGGGGATGGGAACCAGAGGAGAAGGGAAGAGCGCTGGGGTCGGCGAATTTCTGGCGGTGACTAGTGCCTTGCTTGGAGAGCTGAGTGAACCCTCCCACCTTGGTAACCAGGACCCAGGTCCCCTCACCGTGACCCCCCGCCTGCTCCGGCGGTGACTCCGCTCTCGTTCATCCTGGTTTTCCCACCGCTGAGAAGAGCTCAGCCCACGGGGCAGCGAAGGGGCAGTGGGAGAGGACTCG
>NW_010227192.1:0-15491 GCF_000690775.1 Eurypyga helias
GGGTGGGGAGAAAAAGGAAACTCTGCCTTTCTAGCTACCTGCTGGTTTTAAACAGTTCTCATTAAAAACTCTAGAATGCCTTTAGTGCCTTCTGTTCACCTGTTGATATTTCTGTCCCTTGGGAGACTTCATGCAGCTGGGGAAGCAGGCAGGATTCACATGAATTTGGCTGCTCTGTCTTGACTTGTTCAGAGCTGAGCTGCGTGTTTAAAAATGTACTCTTTTTAAAGAGTGCAATACTTCAACTAAGCAAGACCAAAAAAAGCCAGGGGAAAAAAAAAAAGGAAAAGAAAAACGGAGTTGGCTACACAGTTCAGCAGTTAAAAGAGAACTAAAATAGAAGTGGGAAATTTTTCATAGTTATCTCTAAGTCTTCAAGGATCTCAAGTCTCAGCATAGTCACTATTAGTGAATTCAAGATCTGAAAGGTTGTCCCAGAGAGCAGATGCTTTGATCCCTAAGTAGAGCTAATATTTCATATTTTTGAGTCGCTTTCACCAGGTACTTTCATTTCACACAGATGGACTTTACACTGCTTTTCTACTACGGCCACTCCCTTGCAACGCATCTGGAAATCCCCCCTATGTAATATTCTATGTAATATACACTACTTAGCTGGAGGAATTGAATTGTATAATCCATGCACAGGCATGGAAATACACAAAAGAAACCAAAGACTCAGGTGAGAAAGCTGGCCTTCCTTTGACTTTGACTTCTCGTGCTGCATTTCCTCCAGATTATGATACAGTTTAATTTTCATGGATGTCACCTGAAAATGAGAGCCGACATAATGCAGCTGAATTCTGTTTGTCACCGAATATATTCTGTATGTTAACTGGTAGCATGATGCACTGAAGCATAGTGTTTAATTAAGGTGCAACAATACCACAGCTACAGTACGGGCATGGCATAGGAACCTGGCGCTGGATATAAAAATAGCTGTGCTGAAATGTGTCTTATCACTACACAAAGTGACTAAGTCAGTGGAGACACCCTTACACTTGAAACCTGAAGTATTAACTGAGCACTGATTTTCAGCCGGGGAAGCTGTGATCAAATCAATGCACGTATTATTCTCCACAAATGAATAATGGCGCGAACGAGGACGTATTAAACACCTACAGCGCACAAGGCTTTTCACACTGGTTATGAACCAAACACAAACAAAGAGGCTGTAAGCTCTCTAGAGCTCTCATTTTGTCTCCCGTGAAGCTCTCCCGCCTGTTTGGATATGAGGCACGGCATCCCCACAAACGCTCTGGTGCCAACAGGAGAGGGCACTGATTTTGGGTGGGGAGTAAACTGACCACCCTTCTCTCCTCCTCTTTCCTACCCTTGAGGAAAACAGAATGAAACAAAACCACCCCGTACCCCACAGCGAGTGAAGGCAGTGTGAAACTCGGGGAGATGAAGATGCCTCTGCCGGTACCGGGGCCAGGGAGAGGATGATGCCGCTTCCCTCGGTAGCTCCCCACTACGGGATGCGCGGGCACTCACTGGACGGGTCGGTCCCTGACCAAGGCGAGGCAAAACTCTTCACCCCAGGGCTGCGAAACCCTCCCTGCGCTCACTCAGCCAACACTGGGGCTTCAGGAGAAACGCAACCCACACCTGACCATCGCCCCTGTCCCACAAACAGGCGCCTGCCAAGCCAGGACAGCACGGCTCTGCTTTCCGAAGGAGCCAGCGCTCTCTAAATGCCCAACGCACACAGCCCCTTAGACATGCCAGCACAACTGATGCTGTTCTTGTGGCACGGGGACCTCTGCAAAGGTTTCCCTCCAACACTGGCCACCAAAACCACAATCAGGTTCGCAGGACATCAGCAGCAGTACTCCCCCTTGGCACTAGGCACGGCATTGGCACATCCTTGCTCCTCGCTGCTGCGCAGGAACCATGTCTGACGGCAGGGCACTACGCCACACCACAACCCCAGCATTGGTTTAACGCCCCGGAGCAGTACAAACAATTTAGGCAAAGAGGCCATGTGGATTTGGCATGGGGCAGCATTGCAGGGAGTAGGAGGCACCGGGAGCCATGCAGCGATGCTTCTCTGCTTGCTGGGAAATGCATCAGGGGGTCACAAACACACAAAAGAGAGAGGAGATAGGAAATAGTTACCTAACATGACGAAGGGGATTCCCAGGAAGGTGGAATTGTATTTCCCACCAGTGAGATTGATGATCCCAGCTGCAGTCAGGGTGGCAAGGGTCACAGTCAGCAATCCCAGCAGGCCAAGCCAGGGTTTGCTGCGGACACAATCCTGCATGGAGCAGCAGAGAATGGCCAAGGTGACCACAAGGACCAAGCCTGTGATCAGGTAGCGTTCTGACACCCTGCTCGTCTTCTGGAAATCCTCCTTCAGCGAAGAAGAAGTGAAAGGATACATTTTCACTTTCCTGTTGGATTTCTGGAAAAGTTCAACAGTGTCACAGAAAATGGATTCCCACTTCTCTGCCACCATGTCATTCAAGGAGTTGATTGCCTGCAAGTAGTAGGTGAGCTGAATGGCTTCTGCAGACTTCACCCGGTCTTTGCTGTGCACAGTAACCCCACCAAGCTGATGCCCATTATACACTTCCCTGCCATCCTTTAAGTGAGTAATCGGATAAGTGATTGCAAAATTAGTTCGATTAGAAGAACGAGCAGCCTTTAATTCCTCCAGTACATGCACTATGTCGTCCACTATGCATGTCTTGTCATTGTTCAGGATACATATATGGGCAAACGTGTAATTGAAACCAGGTCTTTGAACTTGGATCCTGGTCACAGCA
Source organism: Eurypyga helias (assembly GCF_000690775.1). Lineage (NCBI taxonomy): Eukaryota > Metazoa > Chordata > Aves > Eurypygiformes > Eurypygidae > Eurypyga > Eurypyga helias. The sequence goes on from NW_010227192.1 coordinate 2,775, forward strand.
GAGTGCAACTACAAGAAAAACATCAGTTCATCTCACACAGTAGCAGCCAGTACAACAGCGGCTCCTCACCTCCGTCCCTTTCCTATCTGATCTAAGCAACAGCAACAGAAGTTCCGGTGACTGCAGCATTAATAGCACACTCGTTGCAAAAAAACAAAAAGGAAAAATGCGTAAAACCAGCAGTATTATTCCCCTACGTCCTTTGCTGGTAACTCGGGTATGTTGTGACTTGCATCCGTGCCATGCACGTCTGCCGTTCGGCCTCTCTCAACAAGCAAACTCAGAAGGCCTGGCCCTCCGCCTCCAAGTGATCTGGGTGAACGTAAAAGGGAACGCTACAGCCTGACTGTGGCCAGGGACACTGTCGTGCTCAGGATTTCCAAATTACTCTCTCGACAGATACACTGCCAGTACAGAAGGTGGAAGAGCAACGTGACCAGGGGTGTGACCGAGTGCCAGCAGCTGGCAACGGCATCGAGTAAAAGACAGGCTACAGCTGCACGTCCCAAGCATAGAGACGGTCGGCATGGAAGGAGTAAGACAGTTGGCATTAATTAATTTTCCCTCTTTTGCCATCCTTCTTTCCCCCATCAAATCCTCAGCAAGTCTAAGTGCGGGAAGTAATGGAAGAGAATGACAGTGGGTTTCTCTCCAGGAGGTTGTGTTAATCAGGGAAGGCCCTAATTTTAGGGCCTGCAGGTTCTTAGCACTTACTGTTTGGTCTAGCAGCTCTTAGTGCAGCCTCCTCTCTCAGTCGTTTTGCATCCTTCTGACACTTGCCACGCCCAAGCTCTGACTCAAACTTCATTCAGTTATTTACCCTTTCTCCTTAAAAAACTATGGAAAACCCTTGCAAACTTTTCTGAATCCATTTCAGTCAAGACAGAAGAAGCAAGAAATCTAAAAGACGGTAATGGAATAGGCCCAACAGGCCGAGGTTACAATATTTTTCAGAAGTAGAATATTGGGTTCCCTAATGTTGAGAACAAAGTGCAAGATGCTGTTTTGCACATTTTCTTTGCACCCAACACCCTCTCCATTTAACTCCTCCTGTGCCTCTCTAATCATGCAGAGAGTACTAAGACCTTCCCTAAGGATGCTACTGGGGCCAAGGAGATGGTGCCCGCCACCATAAGCCTGAGCAGACTTTCCCCATGGCTGTGCCGTCTTTCATCACGGGTAGCAATCAAGTTCAGGAAGGGGCCCCCTCTGCTCTTTTCCAACTGGCGCAGGGGCTACCCGAAATCCCAGGCCCTGCACACTGCTGCATATATTCTGTGGCGGTGTCAGCCAGGAGGATGCAGAGGGGCATGCAACCCTCATGCTGTGGGTCCCAGCGACCCCGTGGATGGGCAGCATGCACAACCCAGTCACTTGGGCGGCTGCTGCCGAGTGGGGAGCAAATCACTGGATCTGCTCTGAGGAACTGCATGGACTTATCCTTCAGTCCATTGTATGCAGAGGGAAATGGTTGTAAGGGCATTGCAAAGGTGTGGTGACACAACTAAGGCTGATATAAAAGGAGAAGACCTCCTTCACCTGCAAAACAGAGAGACCACAGCTCTTCCAGGGAGCTGAAGAGCCAATTTAAGAATGACTATAATTTTTTTTTTTTTCCTTGAAAGGGGAATGGTTATTTTTTGCCTTCAAATTTTGAGCAAGGCAATGAAAACTGGCTGTGGGGAGACAATCCCTTCCTACCTGCATATGCCGTTTTCCACTGCAATCCTAAGAGGGCAGGAGACTCTTAGGCCCAGTAAAGAGGCTGGGATTAGGTGATATTTAATGGAACTAGCTCCTTCTGAAGACAAACACTGATTAAAAAATAGAAGATACGGTACATGAGAGCAGTAGAGCTTATATACTCATCTGGTGGCAATGGACAAAATCATGGCTAGAATCCTGCGTCCGTTAAGTTAAATAGTTCATAGTGACTTCTGTGCGCTATTTCAGACCCATCTGCAAAAAAGAAAAACTTTAAACAATACTATTAATCTGATTGTTTTGTATTATTATTATATTGTATAATCTGTGATGTGTATAAATTTAGCTACACTGCCTCCATCCCTCAGGATGATATGTCATCATCCAGAGAAAGATTACAAAATTCCTATACTCTTAACTTGTTCTCTAGCAGCTTGGGGGTGTATTTTTCTGAGTTTTTATTTTCAACAGAACAACAGTTCATCATTGGCATTAGAAAGACAGGTTTGAGAAACGAACTGAACCAACAAATCTTTTCAGTCGACCGTGAGAACACAATACCTGGCCATGGTGAGAAGAAGAATTTGCCATCATTGTGGGAGAACAGACAACTGGTCTGTGCAACAGATTAGGGGCTTTTGCACAACTTCCTTCTAAAACAAAACAAATTAAAAGATTTGCAGGAATATGCCAAAGAAATGAGCCTCTGTGGGGAATTCCTCCCATCTTTCCAGTTCGTTTCTACAAAGCTCCACTTTGTGAGAGCTGTTTAGGGGGATGAATTCAAGTGTATGTCATTACAATTTGGGGAAAATGCCCTGATTTATGGAATCAAAGACAGCTTCTTTGATTTTATATTTTTCACAATGGCAGCTACTGTATGGTTTTCATTGACACCAGTTGTAAAATCAGACGTCATATAAAGAAGCACAGCTGAGGACAACTAGGAGGCATAGAAGGAATTTCCTGCCTGTATTAGATTGACAATATAGCTCCTTCAGAGAGAATCCATCGAATGACACAATGCAGAAGAAACTAAACTGCCATGCAACTTTTATCAAACGAGGCATGTCGCTATTTATCTATCCTACCTCACTGCTGCATCTGCTTCCTTCAACATCTGGGGCACTTTCTTTTAATATTTAGGTTACAATGTAACCTCATCTGTCATAGCTGTTACTTCATCTTTAGCAAAAGGCTAACAGCTAAATGTCATACCTAAAATACTAATTTCTTCTTGGAAACCATCTTTTCAGACTCAGGAGCCTGGTCTGCGGTGGTGTCCTGGTTCTTCCTCTGAGACCATGTTGGGCTGGAGTGGGTGTCGTGCTGGGGGGACCTGCCCATCACACCCCCCTGCAGTGAGGTGTCGGGGAGGAGAGGGGAGCAGGCAGCCAGCTCTGTGTCCTGGTGCATCCCGGCAGCTGAGCAGACCCTGAGCCTGCTGCAAGCTCGTGCTGTTTAGAGCAGCTCTGAGTCGTACTCTGAGCTTTGCCAGTGGCCACACCGTTTGGTCTTGGAGTGGAGGCAAACAGCCAAAGAGGACAAAAACCTGCCATTCACTCCATCCCAGCAAAGTACGCTAAGCACTGCTCCGGCACACCCGAGGATTCAGCTCTGGGAAGCCTGACTCAGACTTTTGTCCTCAGGACAAACATATCGCGGCACCTGCACTTGGCTTTTTCAGACCAGATCCTAGAAAACAAACCTCCCACCCCTTGGTGCTGGGTAGGGGTCTGCTGCGGCATGGCTGCAAGCTGTCTCACCCCTTGCTTGCCCGTGGCATCCCTGGGGCTGCTCATCCTCACCCAGAACTGCCGTCCCATGACAACCTCCTCTCTGCTGCCGGGCTGGGAGCTCCACTGCAGCCGTGCAGGTTTTCCCACTTGCATCCAGAGCCCACACCCCTAGGCCTGGGTGACTGGCTTCCACAGAAAACAGAAGGTCCAAGAGATTACAGGAGCACGTCCTAGGAGTTCAAAGGATTACACAATCTGCAATTTGGCTTCCCTACAGTACGCCCGGAGGTCCCTGCGGAAACTTCAGTTTGTTAACAGGAGATGGTGAAGGCTGTTGTGCGATGGGGACATTGGCAATATGCTAATGCATAATGCATATTGCACTCCTCGGTGCAGCAGATTTGAGTAGCAAGTAACCATATTCTGAATAAACCAGGCATCTAGGACTGGGACAAATGACTGACCACCAGATTCTCATTTATCCAGCTGTTTTCTTATCCTTACCAATCCTATTAGGAGAAAGGGAGATTTAAAGGAATAACAAAAGCTGAATGAATGGTTTTTCTTGAAGGGAGACATGCACTGCTTGCTCATCGCTCACAGCTTTTTCAGCTAGCTAACAGTGCAAGGAACCAAAAAGCAGTTTACTGCTGAGCTGCCAGAGCACTGCAGCATGAGAACTGCACAGCATCGCCTAAGCTTCCTTGCCACAGTGGCACACTGTCCCTGAAAGCGCTCAGGCACAAAATAATAACTTCCACCTTCCCCATTCATTGCTGTTCAAACAGTGACCATCACTTACAATTCCCCTCTCCCTTCCAAAAATGGTGTTTATGTGTGTCCCATACCATGTCAGAGGTTTCTAGAAGGGAGTTTTCTGCAAGCCTTTAAGCCGTTCGCATTTGGTAACATCTTGGTCTTGGTCCTTGTTTACTCCAAGTTCCACTCTCACTCGGGCATTTATTTTACACAGAGAGAAAAGATAGCTTCAACTGTAAGACAAATGCCTTTCTGCACGTACATCCAGGTGAGTGCTGTACTGGTCCCCCGTCTCCACACCAAGCCTCCTTTCAGCCTGTGGCACAGCTGACAGATGGGATGTAGCGAAATGGCCCTGCTCCACTGGCTAGATTTGCCCATGGGCCCAGGAGAGGATGCCAGGAGGCAAAACCTAAAATCCCTTCCCTTATCCTGGGCTAAACCATTTGCTCCAGGGCTGCAGAGTGCCGTGGCTGAAAAGATTTCTTCAAGCTGCTTTTGGCTGCTGGTCCTCCTACCTCTGCCATTGGCACAGGAAGGCAGGCTTTGGGGACCAGAGCCCCGACTAGGCTCAGTCTGGCTGTCTGCCCTGGGATGGCCAAGCCCCACATTGGGCCCTGCCAGACGGCCCTTCCCCGTACAGAGCTTGGCACAACTTTCAGGAGTGGCAGCAAAGCTGAACCTGAAGGCAAAGGGCTTGCACTTCGAGATGTATAGCCAGGACAGAAAGGAAAGCTTGGTTTTATTCTAAGTCCATGCAAAAGATGCAGGGAGCTAGAAGAAGGGGTGAGTTGCTTTGCTGAGAAGTCCTTTCCTTAATTCAAAAGTGAGTGGGTATTATCAGAATTTTGTCAATATAATGAGATAACAAAAAATTCTGCAGCCTCCCTGCGAAGCAAACAGATCCCATCCCAGCAGGGAGGGGTTAGAAACTGCTGATTCATTTGCAAAATGGCCCAATCCCAGAAAGCCTTTAAGTCCACGTTATATAATCTGCTACCCTGACCAAAGCTATGGGCAAAGGGGACGAGGCACGAGGACCCAGAGATGGCCACTGGTGTCCCACATGGCTCTCACCTCGCTGGCAGCTCCCGGGGAAACTACACGGCAGCAGCGATAGCAACATGCCATGGGACACTTCAGCCTTGCCAAATTCCTATTCCCAGCTCATGGAACGACATTCCAACGCCCGCGGGAGCTGCATTAGAGTCGCAGCCACCACTTTTAATATTGAGGATGTGTACAACTACCTTCTGCTTATCATATATGTTTGGTTTTGCTGCTGAGGGGTGACGTGCGGTGTTTTATAGGGGACATTACTCATTGTGAAGACTTGACTGTGCTTTGTAACTTGACATACAGCCGATGAATGGCCAACTAGAAAAACCTAGCCAGATATACAGACGTCTTCCTGTACTGTGAATGATCTGGCACAGAGACATGTTTTACTCACAGGAGTAAGATCTCTGCAATGTCATACTACTTTTTTTCTTGTCATTGTTGCTATTATTTGACTCTATTTAGTCTTTCAGTCTACATCTGATGGTTCAAATTAAAAATAAGCTCCCCTCTAGTAATTTTCACCAAGTCTTTCTTTTTTTTTTTCCCCTCAGCCCTGGAGCCTGAAGTATTGTGATTTGAAAAAAAAAAATTCTCAGCTTTCATTGAAAAAAAGAAATGTCTGATCTTATGGTTATGGAAGAAAGCCTGAGAAGGCTCAAAAAATAAAGTGAAGAATGAACTCATTAGCTATTACCACTTAAAATCTCATCACTGTTTTGGGCTCAGGACTGAAAAACTAGAAAGCAGGATGAAGACAATGATTTTAAATATAGGCTTCATTTTCATGTGAAGCTGGTTTACTCTTTCGGTAATTTTTACAGGTAACTTGTGCCAAAGAAAATGAAGAGGAGAAAAAGCCTTTAATGGATTGCTATAAATTTCTCCACTTTTCCTATGATCTCAGTAATCTCTGGCATTTCCTATCTTTGCAGAGTGCTTTTTTATTCACTTCAAGAGACAGCCTCAGTCAAAATGTAAAAGGGCTATGACAGGGAAAAGACTTGCACAGCTCCCAGCTTAATTCACGAAAGAAAACACTGTGGGCTCTGCGGACATGGGCGGAATTACACCATCAGGAGTGCATTTTCATCAGAAGAAGGTGCAGACAGGGAAGGGAAGGGACCCCCCGAAGGGGGCTGTGCCCATCTGTCAGTCTGTAACCGTGGGTCCAGGGTGGAGGTTCAAAGGGGGCTGGCGGGCAGCAGCCTCCTGGCCAAGCCAGTCTGGCCGAGGGATGGAGAGCATGGAGGAAGCCAACACATCCTAATGGCTCAGGATAAGCATTAGAAGTTGGAGCTGGGGAGCATGCAGTGAGGAATGCTATGGGTAGCTGGGCTCCTTTTCTAGCAGTCCCACAATCAGGTTTCCTGAAGAGATGCTAAGGTACTAATTCAGCAAGCTCCATATTTCTGCAACTCATTTTTTCAGCTGTCCAAAACACGGTGAATTGTACTTTCTCCAAACAATTTTCATGTAAATAAAGTCTAAAAATTGTTCAGACTACTGGTCATCAACTGAGGGACAACTATTAGTGCTCGAACTGGCAGATGTGCGTGAATTTACATTTCCATCTGCCTTTTTGGTAGTTACAGAAAATTGCTAAATACGATTTTTCTTTTCTAATCTGAAGTGGAGAAGCTTTTCTAATCAATACTGTCTTACTTCTGACCACTGCCCTGGTAATTCTGCCTAAGCTTCTCCCACCGAGAGCCCCGCTCCAGTTTTTGGTCCGACCGTTGCTGAAGAACAGGACGCCTGGGCAGCAGCCTGGCACATGGCTCGGAGGCAGCAGAAACCCCTCTCTGCAGCCTGGTGCAGGGTTCCGAGATCGATTTTTCATGACGGGAAAAAAAGACGAAAACTTCACTCCTGCAGCTGACCTAGCATCATCTCCACCACCAGTGGCCTTCTCCGCGTGCTCCCAGACCTCTCCCTAAACACCTCCCCATCCTTACAGTGCTTCTCAGGGGGCTGGCAAGGCGGCACAGGCTCTTGCCACGGGCTCCTCCAGCAGAAGCATGAGGAAAGGTCCTTCCTTGCTGCAAGGAAACCTCAATAGCTGCGAGTTCACAACCCACCGCGTTAATCAATGAATCAGCTCCTCGTTCTCACGTCAACAGGAGAGAGGGGTCTCCTCCTGTAATCCCCAACTTGAAGATAGGGTCCTGTCACAGCTTTCGGGAAGCCCAAGTGTGGTGGAGGGAGCCCTGGCAGCTTTCCTCAAGTTGTGTGGCACTGCCTGGGGCACCGGTGGCCTTGGTGGCTGTGACACATGGTGGTCCCTGATCTCTGATGCCTGCCTTGCCTGCTTCCTGTGCTTTCCCGGAGGCGTGAAGTCCCCCATCACACGCGTCCAGCCATATATTGGGAAAGCCTGTCCCCCTGCACTCCACAAAATTGGAGGTGAGGTGTGACCTTCCAAGGCAGTAACTGGGATGCCACACGGTGTGCTGGGTGTCCCTAGCAGGGGCTACCCAGCTGGCAGCAGCCTGGGGCGCAGGGTGATAGGGGAGCATGGCACCATGGTGTGAGGAGGCAGGGAGAGCAGGGGGACCCCGTCCCAGTCAGGGCAGCTGGCTCTTCTGGAGCAGAGCAGGGGGGCAGCGGCGACCAGCAGGACACAGTTGTCCTCCCAGGCACAGGCAGTTTCAAGACTTCTGCTCCAGCCCCTGGCTGGCGCTGCGGGAGAGATGAAACCCTCTCACCTGCAGGAACCACGCGAGGAGCTGCTGCTGCTGACACTGAGAGTCAGGGGGGTTTCTGCACGTGCTTCCATGCTGTCCTTGCAGCGTGCTATTTATCTTCCCTCTTCCTTGGCTGTGCCCAGATCTTACCTGCGTATCTTAATTCTCATCTGTTTTCGCATAAGATACATTTTAGCCCTGCAGCATTGTGCTGCTATGACAACAGGCTTGCACTTCTGCTGCTTTCACACGCTTGTTTTTCTTGTATTAGGACTCTTCCCCTCATCTTACAGCCTTGCTCTAAAGACATGACTTCATCCTTTATTTTTTTTTTAAACAGAATTCACTATTTGTTCTGTTGACTGTTTCCTTAGAAGTGTTTTTACTGCTGGAGCTACCTAGAGAAGGTGGAGATCTACTACATCCGTGGCTAGAGCTACAGTTGACTGGCTGTGTTCAGGCATTCAAAGTAGCCGAAGTTTTAAAACAAAGGGTACCTTGCCTTAGCCAGGGTCACGACAGACCCAGCTTTTGGCTCTGCTGAACAATCAGAACACACTTCCACCGGTTTTAAAAATAATAGCTTAAGTGTGCCATGTCTGTACAGCAAAGCAATTTGAAATACCATAGATGTGGGAACTAAGCAAATATGGTTGTTTCCCCCACGAGTTTCCTCACACATAGAAAATAAAGGAGGAAATCCGGGAAGCCCGTGGACTGGGTGCGCAGGCACACATGTTAACAGGGACATAATAATTAAGGAGCAGAGAAAAGGAAATAAAACCCCAACAAGCATGAGGTCTTGGAAATTTTGAAGTTAAACTGTTTCGTTCTGCAGTAATCAGAAGTTATGCAGTTCTTAAATAAATGTGTCCTTAAGCAGACATACCTCATTCTACTATTTGCTTGCATGTTCAAACAGATATTTAATCAGTTATTGAAATCGACTGATGGTCAGTTTATATAAGAGGTGCGATGTATAAGCACTGTCTGAAAATATGTAGTTAGGAGAGGTTTCTTTAAAAAAAATAAACCCTCATCTACAGATTTTCATAGAGGCAAACTGGGAATGCAGTCCTCTTCGGTAAGGCATGTTACATTTCATTCCCTTTTCATCTGTGTCTTGTCATCTTAAGTAGAGTTTTTGCCAAAAAAAAATACTAGTGCTGTGTTATTGTTATAAACACAATAACGTAAGTGGAAGAGAGGATATCCTTCTATAAAAAAAAAGGAAACCTTTCATTAAAAAAAAAAAACCCACAACGGTCTTGCAGTATAACACAGTTAACTCACTCTAAGTATAGAGGAATTAATGGGTTCAAAAGGATGAGTGTCTAAAATTCTGACTAAATCAGAATATGTTTTCCGGGGTTCAAAAAATCTGGCTAGGTCTGTATGCCTTCAAACTACCCAGTTTCTAGCTGCAAGTGGAAATACCATCAATAAATGGAAAGGGTCTGCTCTTACACTATTTTTAGGTGGGATTTTCGGCTTAGGTGCTTTGTACAGACTTTACGTAACCATCTGAACTTCTGCACGATGGCCCACACCAAATACCTCAATTGTTTTTGCTTCTCCAAGCACTTCTTGGAAATACAGAGGTAAAAACACACTTTCTTCAGTTCGGTGTTTTTACGTCTTACCTCTCTCTCTCTTTCAAGAGTGAAATCTTGAGGAAGAAAGGTCCTGCGCACCAATAGCACAGGATGCCAAGTGGCCTGTGCTCAGCTATACAGCAGGTACAGCAGCGAGTAAAAATTCATTATTGCCCTCCCACAGGATCTCAGTCTCAGGACTTGTATATCCAAGACTCTAGCAAGGCTTATTGTTGGATCATCTATTCAAGGCCAGAGAATCAGGATATATTTAGGTTTCTCCCTTTGTTCTGCAAATGACTGCAGTAGCTGGAAACACAACATTGGGGTGGCAGGCCCAGAATGGTTTAAGCATTTATGGGGAGTTAAGAGAACTACTAATGGAGATTTATACAAAATCAAAAAACGGGTACTCGGCATCACCTCCAAGTCAAAACTATTGCATAAGGCAGCCACACACCTCCCTGCTAATGAGCAGGAGAGACCTTGTGTGGAGCAGCTTGTGCGTTCAGCAAGACCTGTCACTGTCATGTGAGCAGCCAGCATCATGCTGGCAGATACGTACTGTCCGTGGGGAGTCCGACGGCAGCTCCTGCTCTGGGAGTGCCGCTGGAGATCTGGGCCTGAGACAGTTGCAAGGATGAGCCTTTCTCTGAACCTCCTCCCAGCCAGCCAATGGGGCACTGCGCAGTAGCGGCGAGTTTCTCGGGCTGGTGATGTGCCCACGAGGAATTGCACTAAGCTGAGGAAAGTATTTTAGAGATGCCACCAACGAACTAACTCATTAATTGATTAGGATGTCAGAGTGATTAACTTTTGACAGTACCAGCTTTGTTTCAATTTCAATGGCTCAGACCCCAAAACTTTGTATCCCTTTACTAAGGGGACAATAATGGAAGCTGACGACTTCTGCTGACACCAGAGGAAATCTTCTCCTTCCCTTGCCATATGACCAGGGTAGCTGTAGCAGTTCAAGGCTCATTCCCTTCCCTCTGCATCTCATGAGGTGGGATATGGCAAGCAAGGAAAATAAGAAGTGCTGCAAGAGTAGCCGGCACCTGCCTGGGGCAACCATCCTTCTGGGTCTCCCATCCTCCTGATAGTGGGTGGAGATGCAGCAACAACCACGCAGGAGGAGTGAGCGTCCAACCTGATGCCTCTTCTAAAGCAAAACCTCTCCCTCGGGGAGGTCATCCTTCTCCAGAAAAGGAAAGATAAGCAAATGCAGTCGTATCGGTTCTCTGTCCTAACCGTGCCTACACGGCAGCATTTTCAGGAATGTAGGTGAGACTACTCTATGGTTTCACCTGGGACACTTACTTACAAGCACAGCACTTGGATGTGGTTGGCTCTGGAATCAGGCTTAGGGGGTAATTTCAAATGCTTTTAGCTCTCTTCTCCCCTCCATGCAACTGGATACATGTATAGGAAAACCTTGATGGCCACCTTCCCTTTCCCCTTCCCTCGGTGAGTCCATTTCACACAAAATGATGTAGCCCTGCATCACCATGGATATAACATTACTGGGAGCTGGGAGCACTCCCGCCTGTTTTGCTGTGCTTTGACCCACAGGACCATCCACAGGGTTGGATAGACAGCTGCTGGAGCCTGGCTCTGCCCACAAACAGAATAATAATTAGGAAGAAGGACATAATCTATTCTGCACAAGACATACTGGAATTAATTAGATAAGTAAAGAGTTGGAAATAATGCATCACATATGCCTGACAATGTCAGATTAACAGTAAGAGTAAACAGTCAAATGGCAATGGTGTTCATTATCTCACTAAATGAAAAGTAATCATTTTGTTGGCAAATTCTGTCTATTAAAAATGAGGGAGCATTAAATACTGACAGAAGTTTCTAAGTTATAGCTCTTTCGCTGATGTGATAAATCTTATGCAGAAGTTTGCTTGCGGAAAGATTCCGAGTACCATTTATTTGTGTGTCACTATGCTATTGATAAAACTACAGATCTCTGGAGAAAGCAGTACAGAGAAAAAAATCCATTATCATTATTATCCTATGACTGAGTAAATGTGCACATACTGGATGTGAAGGCAATTCATGGTACAAGAAAATGAAGGAATGAAAACCGTCTCTCTGGAGTTTTCTCGTTCGCCAGTAACATTCCCGTTACTGTACTTACTGAGCCAATGCTCATTAAATCCATTTGCTGATTACCGTTGGGTAATATGTCAACAGCAAAAGAAAAAAGGAAAACGTAAAATACTGACTGGCTCTGCACTATAGTTCTCTGTGTGGCCACAGTGGAAACAAAATATAAATAAATCCCCTTTAACAGTTATTTCCTTGTTCAGGCAAGAGTGAGGTCTCCCCCAGTACAATAGGTATTTGCATCTATCTTCACATTTTAGAAGCAGACACTCCCTGCAGCTCTTAAAAAGAATTAACATTGGCTTTTGTACAGGCTGACAGTTTGACATTCAAGGGGGAAAAAAAAAGAAAAGCAATGCTGAGTCTCCCGGGTTTCCATAAGGCAACAGCGAAAACATGCAGGACCGCGCTTGCCACACCTCTGGTTATTTGTAAGCGTTCCCTTCCTTTCCTTGGGTGAACTTGACCCTCTTAACACACAGTTTTTGCATCTATCCTGCCTGTTTTTCCTTCCAAGACTGTAACGACTGGGGTGTAAACTAGAGTACCGGCTTCAGCAAAGGCAGGTTTCCGACATGTTATGGCATAGAGTACGGGGAGATGTCCTGCCAGATTGTGACTCGCACGCTCCGCGCCGCTCAAGGGACGGGGAAAGATGCTGTCCGCTCTAACTTGAACCGGCAGCACAGGCTGCACCATGCCTGCAGTCTACAGCCCAGCTGGGCTCTTCTTCAGCCGGGAAACCAGCATTTTCTGTGATGGTGGGTTGGGAGCGGAGGGAAAAAAAATACTACCCGCTAAAAATAATCAGCCGAGTTATGTCCTTTGCCCTCACGAGCAGAGAGAAGGAGGTTCTGCGCTACCCCTCTGCGGGCAGAAGCGCGGTCCAGGCACAGCAGCAGCCCCCCCGAAGCGTTCTCAGCAGCTTGGCAGATTGGTACCCAACTGTTTTTGAAGTTTGAGTTTATCGAACCCTGAGTCGCCCTAACTCGGGAGCACGACTGCGAGTACAGAGGCAGCGAAAAATTCTTGAAGCAAGCAGCCTGCCCTTCTCGC
>NW_010227193.1:0-285 GCF_000690775.1 Eurypyga helias
GTCCCGCACGTGCGCCAGCTGTCCCTGTGCATCTGCCCGCTGTCCCCATGCACCCATGTCACCGTCCCCGTGCAAATGCCCGCTGTCCCATGCAGGTGTCCGGCCATCCCCACGCACATGCCCGTCTCCCCGCGCCCGCTGTGGGTTTAGGAGGTGGAGCCCTTCTCCGCAGCCGTGTCTGAAGCCTCCCTCGGCAAACACCGCTCCAGGACACCTCCCAGTCGCTCGCGTCCATCATCCAGCCCTGCTCGCTCCTGCATGTCCCATTCAGTGTCACCCAGAGGT
>NW_010227193.1:361-1063 GCF_000690775.1 Eurypyga helias
AAATTCAGCATCGCAGGCAGTACGGCTGGATGGTGAGCACCCATGTTCACCGCCCGGCATGAGCGTGTCACTCTCTGTTTTCAGCCCCAGGTCCCCCTGCCGCCAGCCAGGATCCCCAAATGTCCCCGTGTCACCAGGCAGGGCCCGCAGACCCCACCACGTCCCCAGCCGTCTCCTGGAATTAATGATAAGTGATGACGCCCGGACAGCCTCACCCCGGAGAGGGCCACCTTGGAGGCCCCGAGATGAAAGGGAGCACAGGGTGTTATTACTGGGGGTGACACAGAGATGGGGAATGGCACCCGTCACCTCCCCCGGCTGCTGCACAATGCTGCCCGGGGAGCGCGGGGTGGGACACGGCACCCCCACGGCACGGGGAGGGGGACACGGCACCGATGTGCCCCCGGAGCGGGGCAGGGACCCAGCTCCCCCCTTGGAGCTGCTCAGGGTGTCCCTGTCCCCTTCTCCCCCAGGGCACGAGCAGCACGCCCCAGGCTCGGTGGCTTCCCGGTGACACCACATGCTGTTTTCTTGGCGTGACTTGGGATTTTCAAGCCGGGAGAAGGGACAACCCACCCTAACACCGCTAATTTGAGCCCGGTAGCTGCGCCCTTCGCTTTGGGTTTTCAGGCCCCGGGTGATACCCGGGCATGGCTGTGGGGGGGGGCAGCTCCAGTGCGTCCCGTCCCATCGCCCGCCAGC
>NW_010227193.1:1078-1766 GCF_000690775.1 Eurypyga helias
CCGACCCGCTAAGGCTCCTCTGGGAAAACCGGGAAGCCGGTTGGGAGCTCCGCTTTGGGCAGCTGCCCAGCCCAGAGCCAGTGACGCTGGGGGTGACTTCACAGGGAGCCTCAGTCCTCGCTCCTTCTGCGGGGCCATTCGCTGCTCTCCTGCCACCCCCTGCCAGCCTGCGCCTTGTGCTGGACCACGCGGAGGGAAACTGAGGCACGGGAGACCCCAACCATCCTGGATGCACCCAACCCTGCAGCTCTGCTGTCCCCCCAGGCGGGGCTACGGGGAGGGGGAGAAATGCCCCGGCACACTGCAGGGACAAGGTCACCCTGCTCAGGGTCCCTCCGTTCTCCCCGGCTTTGGTGCCACCCCCATGAAAAAAAAATTTGGGAGTGAGCGGGGGGAGCTGGGGGATACAGGGCACGGCCGGGGGGGCTACACAGGGGGAAAAGGCATCGCTGCCAGCGCCGGGGGCACGTGCAGGGGCCCATCCGCCCCCCGGGCCTTGTCCCTGCCTGTGCTTTGGCAGTTGCTCAGCGGTGACAGCCCATCCCCGAGGGATCGTTAGTCCTCATTACAAAAAGTTACTCACCCCTTGGACAGAAACAGGAATATCCTGGAAATGCCTCGGTTTGGTGAGTTCTCCCATTAAAGGGATGACCGGAATCAAGAGGGTGGCTGCACGTGACGCCGCCCG
>NW_010227194.1:0-2013 GCF_000690775.1 Eurypyga helias
CCACACCGCTCCCTGCACCCCATTACACAGAGAGGGCAAACTGCCTGCCTATCCCCTCCTATGCGGAGGAGAGAGAAGAAAGAAGCACAAGTAGAAATGACAAAGGCACACAGAAACATCCCACACACCGCAGAGCGCTCTGGCCCCCCACCCTGGGGCTGGTGGGTGAGCCCTGAGCCAGTGCAGCCCCGTCTCCCGCCCCAGCCAGGTCCCTCCAGGTGCTCTGTCCATGCCCTGGGTCTGCATGGGAAGGTAGGCTGGGCAGCAAAGCAGAGTTGCTGGTGTGTCACCAGCGAGCAGTAGCTGGGTTAGTCCCAGTGCTCTGGGTGCAGGCAGATCTCTGCTCTAGCCCAGGCAGCCCTTTGCTTGAGGCAGGTTGTCTTAAATAGGAGTGTGTGGGCAGCAGTTTGTGCAGTGAGAGGTGGGAGGGCATGGGGCTCAGTTCCACTCCTCCTCCTGCAGCTCCAAAGACAGGAAGTTGTATTGATGCTGCCAGATCATGGCCATCTTCTGCACCTCCTTCAGCTCCCATTCTCTGCTCAGAATTTCCTCTTGAGTGGCAATGATCTGTCAGGAGAGCATGGCGAGTGCCCCGGGGTCACAACTTCCTCCATCAGGAGCCCCCGTTGGGGCTGGCCAGAGCCCGGAGCCAGGTTCTCAGGCTGCCACTTCACCCCTATCACAACCACAGCCTCCCTAGGCTGGTGTGGCCCTGGGCACAAGGGCTACTGTCCCTACAGTGGGACTGCAATCCTCCAGAGATAACGGGGAGCAGCAAAGCTCCTGGGGGTCAGCCCCACACACCCTGCAGAGGGTCTCAGCTGTAAGCCTGTGGCCAGGAGGCAGCGCTGGGACCATACTAAGCAGCTCTCACCCCTTAATAAATGCTCTGCCCTTCATGCATGTCCTGGATATGGGGATGGTGCAGGGACCACACCAAGGAGAAGCCAGGGCATTATGGTCCTGGAAACGTGCATGGTCACCAGCTATGCCCTCTGCTACACGTGACAGGACAAGGGTGAAGCCACAGTGTTTAAGTGGTGCTGGGTGGGATGGGTGCACCCACACCATTTTTTTGAGGCTCTCCAGAGATGTGTCCTGTGCCGGTAGGTGGTAGGACATGCTCCTGAGACAGGCACACACAGGCTTCAGTGGCTCCATGAAAGCAGCCCCACTCCTGTGCAATTCTCCCTACTGATAGGAACACCAGCTTTGTGTCTTTACAAAAGAAGCCTGTGCACACCCAGGCTCAAGACAAAGAACAAAAGAAGCCTGTGTGAACTCAGACTTAAGATAAGAAAGAATATTGAAACTACATGATTCCTTGAATATGTAAATTACTTGAATATCTGGAATATCTAAACAACATTATCCCCTGCATGTGTTAAATGTGTTAACTACCTGAATATCTGGAATATTTAAACTGCATGATCCCTTGAATATGTTAAACCACCTGAATATCTGGAATATCTAAAGAACATGAATATCTTGAATGTCTCAAATTAACATCTTGTCTTGAATGTCTTAGGCAGATCGGGAAGTCTGTACACTCAGAGTACCTCAGCCAGTGGGGAAATGAGGAGGGTCTCTTGTGGTCAGGAAAAGTGGGATAAAAGGGGGCTGTGTCCCTCTGTAGGTTGAGAGACCCCACAGGAATATGTCCCGTGGACTCTCCCTTTATTCGAATAGAGTTTTATTATTATTTTTTTACAGGACTCCTCTGTCTCCTTTGTGAACACTGACTCCTGATAGCATGATTTTCCGTACACAACCATCTCCTTCATAACCACCATTTCGTTGTGGTCCTGGAAGGCAGCTGCCTTCTGCGCTGCCTTCACCAGATTGTCCGATGCTCTCTTCACCGCATTGCCAGCAGCCTGCAGCCGGGAAGAAGGGGAAGACAGCATAAGTTCCATCCTCAGGGCATGACTGCTGCCTGGGAGGGTGTGAAGGAGCCCCTTGTACTAGTCCCAGACACCAGTTTATAGTATTTTGTTTCATTCCATAACACAT
>NW_010227195.1:0-2091 GCF_000690775.1 Eurypyga helias
CGTGCCTGGTGGGCCACACTAGCCTAAGGTCTGCAATAGGTGTGTTCGTGAGTTGGCTCCTAACTAAAAGGTATAGTCAAAGTCCTTTTTGGCTTGGAAACCTACTGGTGATACTTCAAAATGATCAAGGTGTTCATATAGTGATAGGATGGGTTGAGTGCTTTCCTTCTCTCCATCTCTAATTCCAGTGAACTGGAAGGAATGTGAATGGAAAGCAGTTTTAAAAAGATATTCTGGATTGGGTAAATAACTGCAGCTGTCTTAAAACAAAGGCTTCTTTTTTTTTTTATTCTGTCTTTAAAAAAAAAAAACAACAAGCAGATAGGCCCAGCTCTCTAGATCTGCAGTTTTATTTAGGACGTTGCAAACATTGGGTGCTACATTTGTATTCACAAAGTGGAAATTCCTTTTAGCATCTAGTGGTTGCAGTCCTCCATGTAAAGTCACTACAGTACAATTCATAACACCTATACCACAAAACCTTACTTTATACTTTGCCTGGGATGTTCCTGGTGTAGCTGTCTTACATGCAATCTGACACGTGTCTTGGCTCATGATTAACTTTTTTTTTTTCTTTAAAAATAAACAACAGACTGGTATTTAAAAAATACCAAACACTCAAAAGTCAGGAAAATCACTATAATTTTGTCTCCGTTTACTTATCACCATTTGCATATGTGAATAGGCAGATTTATACGGTCTGTAGTTAATACTAAATAGGCAAAAGTCTTTGCAAAAATAGCCTGATGTTTTCCCTGATGTTGCCTGACCTCCCTCCCCATACTCCTCTACATCCATGTTAACCATATTTCTACTTCCCCCGCCCCTGCCAGAGGAGATTATGTGGAGGTCACACACAGACAGATGTGTTCTGGAGTGTCTGGAGCATGAGCCTGAAGGAGGGTGCCTGGTGGGGATGGCTACTGCACTGTGGTGGGGCTAGCCCAGGGTGTACTTCCCCAGTGTGCCCACGCCACCAGTTGCACTTCCCCAGTGTTCACAAACAAGGGCCTGAATCTCATAATTTTCCTAAGAAAACAAAACCTCACTTCATCTGTTCAACTGCATTCCCATAGCAGTAAAAGTAGTAAAAATATATCAAATAGTAATTAGCAAAAGAGAAAGAGTTCCTTTAATGAAAACTTCCAGAAATTCACACCATTTGAACAAGATGGCTTTCAGCATACTGTAAACTTTGCTAAGTTGCAATGACACATTCCTTAACTTCCATGACAGTCCAACCTAAATCATATTTCAATCCTGTTGCCCTCTGCTAAATTGTGAATTATATCCTCAGACACCTAGGAAAGTTTTAAATGTTCAAAAACCTAGATCTCTTTTCTAAGTAAAACTTTATTATGGGTCACTACCTGGATTTGATATTGAATCAGATGGAGAACCTTATTTTTGTTGCTTGGAATGACATGGGCTTAATGTTAGAAAGGAGAAACTGTCAAGACAGCACTAATTAAAAAGGCTATGACATTTCTTGGATTCATGAAGAGGCTTTGTATTTAATCCATTAATCAAAAGGTATGATTTTTTTAATGTTTTTCTATGATTTTCTTTGAAATCAAAGATCAAAATTTTTACTTACAGGCCAAAATTTAATGGAATGAGGGGCTTCAGTAAGACAGATATTCATTGGACATGTTCATTGAGGCTTCTCTTTTCAAGTTCCCTTTTGTATTACTCTGAGCTTCAACATATCACATGTAATACATTTGGGCTTTTTGTACTTTTTTTTTCTACCATGTAGAAAGGGATTTTCATGGCTAGGGAAAGCAGTTTTTGCCAGAAAATTTTCTCATCCAAATACAACTGGCAAGTGGCCAAAAATGTGCTGGTTCTTATTTGGTTGTGAATTTTAATTTCCAGACAGCTCCTTTTAGCACTTGTTCACACGGTCTTTGCTGCTTTCATCGTTACCGTGAACAGAGGACGTGAGCAGGTTTCGGGTGCCAAAGGTAACATCTACAGGCTCAACCTCTAATCCTAGTCCCTCAGCTAGGTTACAGGGAGGAACTCTCCCCTTTGCTGGCCTTCCTGCTCTACCTGGGAGGTGGAGGCTAGTGTGGCCCACCAGGCACG
>NW_010227196.1:0-5190 GCF_000690775.1 Eurypyga helias
CACAGAGGCCACCCTGCAGCCCCCGGGCACAGCCACCCTCTACACTGGGGTCTCTCTGCATCAGTTTTGCTGTAAACAGACCAAGTGTGACAGGAGGGGGAAGCCGAGAGGAAGTAAAGCATCATCAGGGGTGTGGAAGGAGGCCAGGGCAGACACTGCAGAAAGAGGGGAAATCAGGGTGCAGTGGGGAGAAACACTCGTAGGAGTCATTCATAGAATCATCGAATGGCTTGGGTTGGAAGGGACCTTAAAGATCACCCAGTTCGTGCCGGTTTTCCATGTGGACATCCTTCTCTAAGGAGCAGGGCTCCTCCACCCTCCAGCTGGATTTTTTCTTTCTTGTGCTTTCCCTCCTGATCCTGACTTCTGTCTGACGTTCAAAGACACCACAAGGACCTCACAACTCACCGTCCGTGCTCGCTCCCACTCCCCAGGGAGCACCGCAGCACTTTCCGGCTACAGGGACAGCGACTGCCAGGGCCAGCACGGGGACACGGCTCATGCCGGGTCTCTCCCCAGGCAGCCTGGTTCAGCTCTGGTTCCCAGCCACGGCTTGGGCAAGGCAGAAAGGCCTCAGTCCCCTCTGCTGTGGGTGAGGATGGGTTGTGGCACAACGAAGCATGGCAGTCTGCTGGTGTGCGCGACTCGTGACACCTCTGCCGGGTGTGAACACAGCTCAGGTAGGTGGGTAACACAGTCAAGCGCCGCGCTGGCCTGTTACCACAGCAGCAGGATTTCCCCCTTCATTGACCCAGAACCGGCCATCATATGTCGTGTCACAATGAAACCATTTTGTCTTCAGTCCCAGAATACCAGTGCTCCCAGTTGGGTTTACACAGGCACACACGTACTGGATCGTGATGTTTTTCTCCTGGACACACTGGCTGATGGTGCTGACACTCTCCCTCCCAGGCTCACGAGGTACTAGTCTGTGGAGCAGTCACTGATGGATGTGTGGGGGATTTTTTAATTTTCTTTTGATTCTGTTTTTTTTAGGGTGTCTAAAAGCAGAGTTTCTGTGTTACCTAGCAAATGTCAGTGGTAACAATCCGCTGACAAGCTGAGTAGCAGCTGGACCAAAGTGCCAAAAATGCAGGAAGGGTCATCCCCTGCAGATGACGAATGGTGGGAGATACTTGAGGCTTGGCACCTTTCATCCATATTGTCCTTTGTAATCTACACCTGGCTCCAGGACTGGCCTAAAGCAAACCCTCTGCAGAGGGTTCTGCAAAATGGATGGTTGGGTTGGTGACACAAACAGAACTGTTGATGGAAAATGCCGGGTCTAAAACTAAGCAGAACTGTAATGTCTATCAACATTTGCACCCTACAACTTACCAGCCCTCCTGTCTTTGCCTCAGAATACATGTGCCCAGCATAAAGACCTCTTTGAGGTCACTGCACTCTTGGGTTGTGACCTAGGTAGCTGTGGGTCAGGTATTGTTTGGCTTTAGCCACGGGACCAGTGAGGTGTATGACAGAGATGCCAGCTCCGGGATCAGGCTAGCCCTCGGTGACTCTTCAACACAACTACTGCGGCGGGCAGCGGTTTATGGGCCCCCAGTGATTTATCTTGCTGCCCTCGATACTGTTTACATTACAGAATTACCATGCAGTTCTGTACTAGACTACAAGTAGCCTTTTTTTCCCCCAAAGCTGGCAAGCACTAGACCCACCAGGTGTTGAGCAATGCCACACAATTTATACAGCCCACTGCAGGCAACCCCCCACCCCCAACAGCCAGCACTCATCCCTCAGTTTCACATACCTCTCCACACACTTTTAATATTTAAAGAAAAATCAACCCAACCCTTTCAACAGTAGGTCTGCATACTCATTTGGGAATTTCTCTAGGGATATAGCATCACTTGGCACTCGCTGCAGCGTTCCTGATACAGAATGATTTTGATTTACGGTACCTTTGGGAAAATTCTTTATAGCACAACGTACTTTGATCTTTTAAAACAAGAGCATTTCTTGTGTGGCTCAGTAGCTTTCCTCCTCTGCCAGTCTCTGGTCTTACTTGCCTAAGCCTCATTTTTGCTTTCCTAGAAGAAATCTGGAGCGTGCCAGATGATAGAGTTACTAGAGCTTTCTGCCTTGTGTTTTAAGGGCAGTTCAGTGTATTTGTGCCATCAGCCAAAGAGAAGCTGTTAGTATTATCCTGACAGGGAGGAGAGTTTCCTGGTAACTCTTTACCATGCCATCCAAATTAGGGTGTTGCTTGAGACCTCTCCTTTCCTGACTGATTTAGGGCACTTTTTGGAGTGGGAGGTTTTGCTCCTTAGTAATGTTTTGCTGTTTACTCGGGGCATTCTTCACCCTGGGTGAGAGATCTTGGTCTCTCACACTCTGACCATGACACTGCAATCGTGTATCGGCAGAGACTGACGGTTACACAGCTAAGACTCCCACAGCAGACTACATCTAGTTAGTATTGCTGACAGACTATTCAAAGCATCACTTAGTCTTTTGTTTCCCCTTTCTTCGTGGAGAGATGAACAGTGAGCATGCTAGGCTTGTCTGTGACTGAAGCTGGAAACTATATGAAGCCTTGACATTGTCAATTTTCGTACAAAACGTTTATTTTAGGAAGTTTCATATAAAGTTCTACACAGGACGGTTACCATTTCTATAGTAAAAAAAAAAAAAAAAGCCCAAACCAAATGAAAAATCCAGCTCTGTCACTCAAATGTTAAAAGGGTTTCTCATCCTCAACAATCCACATGTAATAGACTTCATTATACATTTTGGCAGAACACTGAAAAAGGTTCTAGATGTATATATTTACGTTGTCACTTGATGCATCTACTTTTTACCACCACAGCTGCAGAACCACTTTAGCTCTTGGAATGGATCTCATCCTCTACCCTGTTTCTGTGCCAACATGGCTATTTAGGCTGCACTACAGAAGCAGCTCTTTTTACAGATGACTCTTTTTAATGGGCTTGGTCCACTGTTCCAGAAAAAACTGAGGGAGAGTTTGATCGGTTACTGGCTTCCCAAGGAGAAGGCTGTGCATAGTATACACTGTAAAACCCCTCACCTCACTTTCCACTCTGAGAAGAAGCCCAAACTGGAGGACTCCCTTCTAGTCAGAGGGTGAAAGAGCTTTTGGACTGAAAGCTGCCTGTAAGAAATTTTCACTTTGGATAATGATTGTCTGAAGAAGTAATCTTAAATCATCTGAGCAAGTTCTGCTGTCAGATTTACATTCTCTCTTCTTACCCCACCATGTTTCCGAGGGAAGAATTCCATTCTTCAGGAAGTATAGAAGTTCAATTTCTCAACTTCTTAAACAAAGCAAAAGCAGATGGCTCAGTATATAAATATATCCAGCATCTGGTTTCTCAGTCATAAAAATAACATCCTTTACACAATGGAAAATGGATCAACTATGAAGCAATTCTCCGTTGATCTGAAGATCCAACATCTTCATCAACAGTTTTGTCCTCATCCTCTTCCTCCTCTTCATCATCTTCCCCGACTCCTCCATCTCGCTTCTCTTTTTCAAGCATTTTTAGGTATTTGCTAGCTAGGATCTTCTTTGGCAAGATATCTGGAAGGTAAAATTGCTTCTTTAACAGTCAGTTTGAATACCTCTATTTCCTCATTAATACTGTTGCTCCATACCACTCATGGTATGAAGTTGAAAAGAGGCTTTGTTAAAAACATTATTATTTAAGTGAATAACCAGGCAAGTTAGTCTGACCTATACAGCTGTAAGAACAAGAAGAAATTACCCACTTAGGGTACAAGTAACCAAAGATACGGAATATATTTTACGACTGATTACTGGCAAGTGTCTTTACCATATGCTCATGCACATTATTTATTTGATGTGGAATAAGAGTGCTCAAGTACTCAACTGACTTACTTAGATCCAACAAGACAGCTACCCCTTTTATGACCTGTAGAAACCTGTCTTCTGCTGTAAGGCAAGACACTTGCTCATGTGTCAAGACTAGGAATACCTTATTCTCAACCTATATCCCATAACCAAGTGTTACACAAAAATCCAAGTATCAGTAAAAAGTGCATACATATAGAAGTATAAAAAGAGGGAGGAACCATAGAATGAATCACTTTGAGAAACAAGACTTAACAGATTTACGTGTGTAATTTTGGGGCCACATAACTTGTCACATAAAAATGTGCAGTGATCTTGTTTTATAGGCTTAAAGCTTTCAGGGAAAGTTGCTGGAATTTAAGAAATGCTTATGGCAATGCTGAAAGATAATTAGCCTTGTTTAATTTTGAAGCACGAGAAGATTTCCCATTTATGAAGAAGTATGTTCAGTGATATAGTTTATGAGTTCCAGTTGAATGTCATACAGGAGATTAATAATCAGCAGAATTGTGCTCTCACAAAACAATTCACTAAGAGCAAGATTTTGTTTGCCAAATGACATGCTGGATTCATCATCACGCTATAGATACCTGCAAGGAACTGAAAGGTCTCGCACTCTTCTGCGGTATGAGACAGGTCACTGTAAGTTAGAGCGCTCTTCTCCTTGCCTCTGCCATGTTTGTAGGAGTACGTAGCCAAATACCGAACAAAAAGCTCCTAAAAATGAAAATAAAGAATAGTCAAACTGAATTCACACACAGAGCTGGCAGGTTTTTTTTAATCCCCATTTAAAGACACAAACGCTGTATTTAAGTGTATGTATACGGGATGCTTTGTGGAGAAACCCAGTTATTTCAGGAGAGCTTTAAGGTCAGGATATAGATGAGATGTTGTGGATGTCTCATCCCTGGAAGTGTCCAAGGCCAGGCTGGATGAGGCTTGGAGCAACCTGGTCTAGTGGAAGGTGCCCATGGCAGGGGGGTTGGAACTGGAGGATCTTTAAGGTCCCTTCCAACCCAAACCATTCTGTGATTCTATGATTCTATGGTATAGGTGCACTTCCTTGGAGCAGGTTTGGGTTCTGGTACATAACTTAATTCGTGCTGCTTTCCAACCCCTTCCACAGCCCAGCAACGACACTTGCGATGGGAAAGCAGCAGGGTATCATTTCCACACAGCCTGATGTGGAAGTACGAACCTCCTGCAGCGCTCACAGGCTGGGGGAGCTCAGCGGGACGGGACCATGCCCCAACCCCCCCTTTGCACAGTGGGACCCCGAAGCGTGATGCTTCCCGGGTGACGGACACCGTCACCGGCTCGCCGAGGCCGAGGCCGGCGCT
>NW_010227197.1:0-599 GCF_000690775.1 Eurypyga helias
AGCAAAGAGGAAAATAAAGCATATGGCAATGAGCTACAGGGATCAGAAGATAATGGATCTTTGCAAATGTCAAAGAAAATACAGTGACTTGATATTTCTTGAAAAGGTAGGAAATGCAGCAGAATCTCAATGAGGTAACGGTATGCAGAAGCCTGAGCAGATACAAAGCTGGAATAGGCAAGTGCTAAATAAAGAACCAAAGAAATTAGGGAGCCTTTCCTTATAAGACAGTGAATATAGCATATTAGATTATGCTGATTACATCAGCAGCAGAAATGCCATTTAGAAAGTTTGAAACCTGGTAAAAGGGGATAAATATTAATAAAGAAATAGGAAAAAAAAAGGTAATACTGACATGTTTGTTGGGTTTTTTCTCCTTATCCATTGAAATTCCATTTCTTCTGTGGACATGTCTTATGCAAAATTTATTTTAAAATATTTAGATGTTAACTGACATGCACATTCAGGAAGAAAAAGGTTATTTCATTGTTGAGAATTGCTATTGTTTCAACTTCAAGAAAAATTCTCCCTGGACTCTAAAAACCCTCATTGCCAGTATTTCCTCTAGGTTATTATTAAAATCATAGAATGGTTTGGGT
>NW_010227198.1:0-240 GCF_000690775.1 Eurypyga helias
CCTGAGGAGAAGGATTTTGGGGTATTGGTGGATGAAAATCTGGAAATGAGCCGGCAGTGTGCGCTGGCAGCCCAGAAAGCCAACCGTATCCCAGGCTGTATCAGAAGTGTGGCCAGCAGGTTGAGGGAGGGGATTCTCGCCCTTCTGCTCTGCTTTCATGAGACCCCACCTGGAGTGCTGCATCCAGCTGTGGAGTCCCCAACATCAGAAGGATATAGACCAGTTGGAGCAAGTCCAGAG
>NW_010227198.1:541-19793 GCF_000690775.1 Eurypyga helias
TGTTCAAGCCCAGGCTGGATGAGGCTTTGAGCAACCTGGTCCAGTGGAAGGTGTCCCTGCCCATGGCAGGGGGGTTGCAACTAGATGATCTGTAAGGTCCCTTCCAACCCAAACCATTCTATGATTCCATGATTTACTTTTGGTTCCCTACTAGGCTGCCTTTCACCATTTCGCTGCTGGGGTGCAGGCCGTACTGGTGTTGACAGATCCCTGGCAAGCTAGCTGCAGGTCTGTGGTCCCTCTTCAATTAATTCCCACACCAGGAAATGCCCCACTGTCCCCTTGTTTCACCCTGCTCCTCCAAAATCCCCTTCCTTCTGCAGCCCCTGAGGGGTCAGGCTAACTAGGGACTGAGGAGCAAAACAGGAACTTCCACCCCTCCCCACACACACTTTTCTCTGCCTGCTTGTGCCCCTGACAGTCATGCTCAGGAACCCACAAGGTAATGCAGCTGTTGCCTCCACTGAGCACCAAGCAGTTTTAGGGCACTGAGCAGAGCAGGTCCAGCCTTCGGCCAAAGCAGAAAAGGAGTGGGTGTTCGGCTGTCCCTGGTAAAAACATAAAGGAGAAAGCATCAATGTATAACTGAAATTCGAGTCCATCATTTCTAAGACTGGGAGTCCTAAGAGGCTCTTCCCCAGAAAACCTAAATCCACTACATGTCAGGGGAGGGTTTTTGTAAATACAAGTCTCAGGTATCCTGTTATTGAAATCTTTAGCTTGCAAAGGAGATCTCCACAACATGTGGTGCAGTTTCATACCCATTAGGGTCCAGCAGAATGCTGAATATTTGAGGGGCTGTAAAATCATCATAAAGTGGCTTTTATATGCCATTACACCTGTTTTTCTGGAAGCATCTCTTCATCACACAAATGTTCCCAATGCCATTTATGTTACAGCCCGATGAGAGGTCAGTTTTATGCTTTATATTCTTCTCCTGAGCTGTACTTTTCAAACCAGCACTTATTAGAGCAGAGATAGGAAGAAAATAGGGCCTTTTATGCAGAGCATACACAGGATTAATGAAACTGCTTACCTAGACAGAGACAGGAATGGCCACAACAAGACTTACAAATGGTCAGTTGAATTTAGTGGTATGTCTCTAATAGCAAGCTATGCTACACAAACTAAAAAAGAGGCATAAAACCCCTGAGTTGTGCCAATATGTTTTCCTCCTGCTGATTCACTGAATGATACCACTGGGGTTTTGTTCTTTATTTTATCGTACAAAATTATTTTAGTAAGCAAACAGTAACATAAACAAATAAAGCAAAAATCCCATTATTTTACATACTATCTTCTTAGCATAAAAACCAGTCACATGAGAGCCACAGAAGGAAGAAATGCTCTTTTTGGAGCACACATACTGATTATCTGGGGTACTGCAGCTTTTGCTTTTGTGCTTTTCAGTACAGCTTTTCTGATGACGTTTATTTCCACACCGTAGGTGAGGCTAGTCCAAAAATTCCAGGGACCCAAAGTATGAGAAGAGGAGTTGGTATTACCATTACTGACAAACCACAGGGATTCAGCAGCAGTCCCAGTGTGGACATCATATGTCTGGGCTTGGCCAGCTGAGCCATTTTGGTGAGGTGAGAGCTGTGTACAGCTGCCTCTCATGTGCTAGCAGGGATCTGAGACAGAAAAGTTTCTGGGGCCCTTTCTTTACAGCTGGCCAAAAGGGGGAGTTCACAGGGGAGGGGAAAAAGGCAGAATAAAAACATCTGGCTTCCACCTGAGCACCCAAAAATCATGAATCGGCTCCCTTTTCCCTCTTCCCTCCTTCACTATATAGAGTTAAAACCCAAGGTATTTTAGCAAGTAGGAGGCCAGACCTTTTTAAAAGCTTCTGCTGCCTGAGCACCTAGTTGCACATTTCACAGTTTCTTTCACGTGCAGCTAGAAATATCCTTGCTGAGAAAGGAAAAGGAAATGACTAATTGACTGGTGATGTTCTTCTGTTCCCATGATTTTCATAAACCCACAGGAATGTAGACGCTGGTGCTACCTGGGCGCTGGTGACCCAAACAAAGTGTGAGGGAGAAGGAAGAAGATGGGGGAAAAGGACAGGGAAGGGGCTGGTTGCTGTCCCTCAGACCTGCCATGGGAGGATGAAACCCCAATTCCCATTTAGTCTCATTTCATCTTTGATATCTGCTAACTCTCTTTCAATGAAATGTCCTCGCTTTGAGTTTACACAGGTAAAAAGATGTGTGGTCCCCGAAAATCACCAGACATAATGGTTTTTTAGAATAAGTTTTTGCCTCTCTGTGAGCTCCAGCAGGTTTTTGCTTAGAAGGTTTTCATGGCCAGCACAGCTGCTGGTCAGGGACGGGCTGTGTGTTATATTAAAGCTCAGAGGACCTTTGCCAGCCTCCACCACAGTTTTCACCCGGAATTGCAAATAGATTTTAGCAACCTGTGTTAATCAGTTATCTGTGTACCTTTCCAGCACCAGCTGCCTGAAATTTGTATTTCCCACAGGGATACTAGGCCAAAATCTTGCTAAGACAGTAAGGCAATCACCTTACGTTGATCCACTACACCAATGAGCTGATTCTCTGCTACACCTGGCAATCATCACCACTCAGTGTTCACCTTATAAGCTACTTGCCACCATAGTGAAAAGAGGAAAACTCAGGTCCCTCATTACGTCTTGATATAGGACACAGATCTCCATTCACCCAAGAGGTATGGTAAAATCCTCTACAACCACTTTTTTAAAAAAATCCCATCAGTTCATTCATTTCTGATATTTCCAAATTACAATTTTACTATCTGATTCAGCTTGGCTCATGTTATCTAATTAGATCGACTAACTGGAATTGCCATTGCACTGCAAATTTGACAGGGAGATGTCTGAGCAGAGCTCTCAAAGCAGAAGCACAACTTGGGGGGGGGGGGGGGGTGTCACAGACCAGGGAAAAGCCCACCCTATTTCACTGTGTGTGGAGTAAGTACTCAAGTTTAAAGAACATGGCTTTAGCATACAAACCCTTGTGGCTGGCAAAATCACATGATTAACCCTTCTTACTTCTAAGTAACATTAAAAGAGGTAAAAAAGTGCAATAGAAATACACATTTTCCATATAAAAACTGCTTGGTTTGTTAGCAACCGTGTGACAGTGAACAGGGAAGGCAGAGCACTGGGTAAATGCAATGCCTGTAAGCCAGCCTTGCTTGGATAATAGCTATCCAGCTGATGGAGAAATGAGAAACATCAGTCTAGGGCACCTTAACTAAATTTCAAACCAGAAATATACCTGTATAACCTCAGGTACTCTTCAGGAGGAAAGGCTTGTATGTCTGCATGTTTGGTTGTTCTGCTGTAGGGTAGCAGACATTTTTCTGTGTGACTTGGCCGGGGGACAGCCAATGTCCCTTTTAAAAAGCTTTAAAGTCTGGGATAGGTTCCCCATCAAACGATATAAAAGAGGAAAAGAGTGTTAACAGTCTAGGGAGAAAAGGAGGGTGACATGGAGGGAAGTGACATTAACTGAGTGCCTGGAGTAACACCTGGTCAGGGAGAAATGTGCTTAAGAAAATTTAAATATAGCAGCGCATTGTCTCAGCCCATTTCCTTGACAGAACACAAGGCTGAGCCTTCTTTTTGTCACAGGTGATTTTCAGGGTTGTTCTGAGGTTTATTTTAGAGAAGCTGGTAAATCAGAATCAATACGTGGAATGAAAAACGATTTCTACCCACTTAAATGCAGCTTATTACTATTATCCAGGTCTGACTCATGGTACGGGAAATATATATTAGTCCTCGCAGGCTACTGTGACAGTCATCAGGAGTGCTGAAGCGCACTCTGACGTGTGCTGCGCTGCGATGGAGCCGGGTACCACCGCTCATTCGCCTGTGGAGAAATGTAAAATATACTTCTGGCTAAGACAGATAAGGCAGGCAATTTAAGATGTGTTTTTAAGAAGTTCTAAATGCAATTCATCTTTTAAAAGCAGGTTTAAGTTAAGGCCCTGATGCAGCAACGCAAAGATTCATGTCAGAAGTCAGTAATTTTCTGCCATTTCTGATTGCTGATTTGAAAGCAGCCGACATCTGAGGTCAAAGACAAAATGTCTCAAATACAAATACATTAAAAGCAACTTAATATTTCTGATTGATCTGATTCTTTGGTTTTGACTTTTCCTGATTAGAAAAAGCTAACCATACCAAAAAGCATCCAAGCCTTTGGACTATTAATATTCAATTAATAAAGCTTATTTTCTGGTTTAGGTGACTTAATTAGAATCCACCTTCAAGTTTATAATGCAGTGAAACAAGCACTAAAGCAATTGTCTAAAAAAAAAAAAAAAATCCATGCCATTACTGATGGAACAAGATTTCTAAAAGGATATGTGGTAAGATAGTAATTCCAGCTGACTTCAGTGGGGAAGGGAGCTGAACTGCAGTCATCGACAAAGACATCATAGGGTGAATGAACAGATAAATTCAAGAAAACCATCCCTGGCTGTGGGAATAGTTTGTATCATAAATGCAGAATAACATCAAATTGCATTCCTTCTTTTCTTCCATATAAAAGAAAGTGAACTTGGAAACTAAAAAGAAAAGGAAATTAAGCTTAAAAATGTGACACATGAACTTCTGGAAAGACAAATATGAAGGATCTCTTAAAGAGGTAGTCACCTACTTTGCACAGAATCTCCTAAACTCTTATTCTTAATTGATACAAGCATATTTCTTCGACAAAGAGAATTTCACACTCTTGTGCCTCTGGGAGAGACTGCTGATTTACAGCTACCAGGAAAGTCGCCGTGGGCAGGCTATTATAGCTGTGTTCAGTATTAGTCACCGTGAGCTGTATCTGCAAGGACACCT
The DNA here is from genome assembly GCF_000690775.1 of Eurypyga helias. Classification (NCBI taxonomy): domain Eukaryota; kingdom Metazoa; phylum Chordata; class Aves; order Eurypygiformes; family Eurypygidae; genus Eurypyga; species Eurypyga helias. Next base: position 5,382 of record NW_010227198.1, read on the forward strand.
CACGGCTCTCCTGCTCCCACCAATTCCACTTTTTTGAAAGTGGGGTGCCTCCAGCCACATTTCCAAAGGTACTTAGACACCTTGAGACTCACTCCTGGAAGGCAGAGACGTTGACAGCATCAGCAGCCCACGGCCCGAGACCTCCCTCCAGTGCACGGGAAAATGAGATTAACAAAGAAGCTTGAAATCTTGAGCTGACCGCCAGTCTCTGTGTGAGTCCGCAATGTGGACCCTAAGTCCAGAAAGCTAATTGTGAATTCAGGTGCAATCACATGGCTTGAGGTGGCCTGTGGGATTTTCCCATGCATTTAAGCAGTCATGGATTATTAGGAATGAGGCAAAATGTTTTAAAAATCCCACTGGTCCTCCATCTGCATGTCTGGGCACATAAAAGTTTTTGACTGTCTGGTCCAGGTTCTCTTGTGGAAACCCACAGTAATTCAGGAGTTTTGCTGTTCTCATCCTTATTATCTGACCTGGCTGCTGGCCCCAAGTAGGGCTCCAGGCAGAGGTGCCACCTGCAGTCCCTGCTCTTCCCCCCCACACCCAAAGAGCCCTCGTGAAGAGCATTTCATGTGCACAGCTGAGCATCTAAGAGATCAAGGACAAGACTAAATTCTGCCACCACACACTGCAAACTAACCTGTCTGAAGTGCAGATCCAAGCCTGCCTTAACCCACACTAAAAATGGCCGTATATCTACACAACCAGCAATAACAATCTCAGGATAGGCTGAAAACAATCATGCACAGCAGTTACCTCCAGGCAGTTTCTCCTGTTCAGAGAAACTACCCAGCTACCCACCGCAGTGGGGTGGTGGTACCCCCTGTAATCAGCGTCGATAGCCTGGCCCCAGGCTGAGGTTAAAGTGAGTGGTGGGCTCACCTTGTACGTTAAGGTCTGGATTGGCCTCAGCTATGTTCAAAATCTTGAATTTAGTCGGAGTTTAGTGGGAGTTCATGGTCTGTAGCAAGTGCAAGACTGGAGCTGGGTGTCCCTCAGATGGGAGCTGCTTGTCGGTCCAGGCTAAGCATAGCTTGGAAGGTCTCTGAGCCTGGCAAAGACCTGGTCATCAGAGAAAAGCAAATAACTTAGATGAGGAAGAGCTTAGCAAGCACACATATTAACTGGAAACAAGATAACGTTGCACTACCTGTTTTATAGCACATTCTTAATTGCTGTATTCAACGAGTCTACAAGGACAAGCCTGCCAGTGCAGTAGGACCACTTTAGGAGCCCGTTTCCTCCCATTTTCCTTCTTTGCATGTGGATGGAATATCTCTCTAGTCTAGGCTTATTTTTTTATTATGGTTCTACAGACTGGAGCACAATGAGCCCCATATCTGAAGTCTCCAGGTGCTGCTGTAATACAGATAAATAAATGACTGATAACAATACAGCCAGATAACTAAAATACACTGGCCTGATATGAACTACTGCATTCATTAGGCAATTTCTGCTCAGTAGCAATTTCTCACTCAGGGTACTAACCCACCAAAACAAAGTGAGATGGGTTTTTTTAAATTTTTCATTATTGTGTGTGTTAAATTACTTTTAGATAATTTTTAACAGGAAACCATTATTAAATATTAAAATTAAACAGCCAGATATTACATGATTTCAAATTTTGATATGATAATCCAGACTTTGTGAATTATTGGCTGGAAGCCAGACACTTATTTTTAACCCTCAGGCTCTTGAGAAGTATCCCAGGCTCATAAGCTGCCTGTAAGTGACAGATGCTGCATTTGGTTTTCCGACTTCACAGAAATACATATGGAAACGCTTTTTCTTTTCTCTGAATCCACCTGTTTGGTTCACACACAAGATATCCCAGCTACCCTATAGCTGCCATAGCTTTGGTTTGCTTTTGACAACCACCTGGTTTAGAGGGCAGCAAATCATCTCTCCTTTAAGGGCTACACTTTCACACCCATGAAAAGTGCTTCTGAGAGCTGCGTGTCTGCAAATGGGGGCAGTCCCAGGAGAAGGTTTACCTTTTTTCTTATTGCTATACACACTGTGCAGATCTCAAGGCAGATTTAGATTTTGACAAAACAAACCAAAAAAAAGTAACTGTAGAATCACGTTTGGATTTGATTTTAGAAAATATTCATTTAAATACCTTACTGAATATCACTAGGATACTATCAATGTCCAGCAACAGTTATTATAAGTGTGTGAAACAGCTGAGCTGTGCAGAGCAGGAAGGAAGACAATGGCATCTTTTCCTGTCAGTTACCATTTAGAGAATAATATTCTGAATAGAACCTTGCAAGTAATCAAAACCTGTAATGCATTTGATTTCAAGAGAGAACACAATTAATGAAAGAAAAGATGTTCTAGGAAATATTTCCTAATAAGATTTTTCCTGACTCTTGAAAAATTAAAGCCTTTCTGAAAGGAATTTATTCTTACTAGTTTTTTTTGGTTGTGGTTTTTTTAACCCAAAGAGGGCTTGGGGTAAAAGGGAGAGGGTGCTATAAAGCACCTGTACAAAGGGAAGTGAACACATAGCTCAGTTTGAAAATGTAAAGGAGGCATGTTCTGCTCTTGACTTTTGCATTACAAAGCCACGGCTCCTCATTCCTAGTATTCTGCTGTTTCTCATCTTCTGACCTCAGCTTTTCATAGGAAAATTGCACAAAACAAATAGAGATTCTGTCACAACAAATTCAGGCCTGTCTTCTGCTGAATTTTGTTTTAAAATGTTTGTTGACCTTCAGTAGCTAACAGTCGTCAGGGGATAAGTCAAATGTGGGAAGGGTAAAAGAAAAGATGCTGTGTTGGATTTATATGTTCACTCCAGGTTGTGTGGCCATGCAAGAGCAGGTGTCAATCCCATGGGGAACACAGAGCAATGGTCACCCTGAGCAGTCATGCTCCCCCACGTTCGAGGTGGTCTGGCAGAGCAAAGCTGCCCTGCCTGCAGAAGGCTGTCTGTGCCCTCTTCACGTCATCAGAGCAGGGCTCCCACCCCTTGGATGACAAGTGAGGAAAATTCAGCTTGAGTGGCGGCTCTTTTCCCTTCACCAGGGAACGGGGAGAGCAGCTGGCCAGCGGGAGGGCAGGGGGCACCCACACCATCCCAATTTGGTCCAACACCAGTCACAGGGACATTTCACTCCATGGCTAGGGAAAAGGAGGAGGACTGGGGAATTGCTGTCTTTTGGCACAGAAGATTTTCAGAGCTGAAAGCATTGCAGTGGGTTGGGTCTCTAGGGATGAAGAGAGAAAATGATGGAGAGAATTTCCTGTCCTAAAAGAGAAGATACATGGGATCATCTAGATCCCCACTTTGGTTAAACCAAAGCTGGGCATAACTGCAACATATATTACAGAAATTGCCAAAGGTAAAGATGGACTGTCTTTTAAATGTTTTACACCTACCTGCGTACATTCCTCATGATTTCAAACCTACAATAAATAAAGGAGAAAATACTATTGCCTGCTTTTATGGTTCTCACTTCTGGCTGTTTTTTCTGGCACTTCCTCAGATTCTGACATAAATTTCAGCCTTTGTTTCAGAAACAAGGCTCTGTTTCTCATGGTTAGAGAGAAAAAGATGAAAAGGTTAGCCCTAAAGCCAAAATGCAGAAGCCATGCCAAACAAATCCAGTGTTTATCTTCATTTCACAGCTCATTTTTTAAGTCTACCCTGCGATTTGGAGAGCTGATGGAGTATTTTCAATGTCCTGGCCTGTCAAGAGTGGTATGTGAAGGACACAAGGAAGGTAAATGCTAAGCACACTGGAGTTCTACGGCAACATTGTGTCTGCCACAGAGAACACAGGAAGATTTTAGAAAGAAAATCGCAGTACAGTGTGGATAGATAAATATTGTGTGAGTGCTTTGACTTGGTCTTTGACAGCTCATGAGATAATAAACTTGGAATTTTTTAGATATTTCTAGCTTTCCTATACAGATGGGTATTCTTGAAGTTCAAGAAAGCTCAGGTAACTGAGTGGAAGAGCTCACCACGAGCAATTAGCATGCACTAATTCTCCTTTAACGCTTTCTTCCTCCACTTAGGCACAACTGTAATGATAGCGCTAAGAAACATCAGCTTAGTTTATCATCTACTGATTCTATCATTTACATGGTCATTCATATACATATATATGCTAGGAAATACCAGGAATTGGAGATATATAGCAGATATGTCACTAATTTGCAATTTTCATTTTAATAATTATTCAAAGCAGAACTTTATGTGGACTCTAACCCAGCAGGTCCTGGCCTGCAGTGGATGGACTCCTGCTAGCCCCAGCAAGCTGTGGCCATCTGGGAGTCCCACTGAACATCATCACTTACTACCTTGGGTGGCAATGGTTTATACCGGGGGCCCCAAACATGTTTATAATACTAGACTCCTCTTAAACCTCACGATTTCATGTGTAGCACTGTGGAACCCATCACCAAGCCTGTAAGTGAAAGTATTGCTGCTGAAAGCAACGCTTGCCCATTCCAATGACACCCAAGTTTTATGGAAAGGAAAAATACATTACCCTTTACTGAAGAAAGGGTGACCACAACATTTAGCATGTCCTGGGAACCTGGCAACACTTTGTGAACGCACCCAGCGTGCATTTATAGAAATCTGGAACTTACTTGCACTGACGCATCTCTCCTGGGTGCAACAGCCATGCAGAAACATTGGAAAAGCTGGAATGTGATGTGGATACATTAAACTTCACACTAACTCTTTTCCTATTTGGAACTTCTTATGTGCCTTATTACCCAGCGTTTAGTCACAGTGTCTAAATAAAAGAAGTTGTGCCTAAACATCAGGAACAAAGGACTAGCATTTGTGTCATGCCCAGGGTGGGTCCTGACCATATTGCAAGATATGTATCTGTGAACTAAACCTCCCAAAGACAAGGGTAACTGGCTGCCATTATACTACATTGCTTTGAATAGAAACTTCGAGGGTTTCTTCTGAGCTCCTTGTGTCCAAGTCCCTCGATCTGCTAGTGATGAAATTCATAAAACTTAAAAAAAAAAAGAAAATAAAAACCTGAAGACAGTTCCCCTTGTCCCTGTTCCAGGTACCTTCTCGTGGTGGAAAGAAAAACCATGAATGACTCCAAATGAGAAAGGCTGCGCGCAAGTACCCAAAGGGTTGTGATTTATCAGTGTGCTCCTTTACAAGCCCTCAGGCAATGTAAAACGTCTCTTTTCTAGAACAGGACAAATTTACAGCAATTTGTGCTATGAGTTACTTTACATGTTGCTTTCTGCTACTTTGCATATTGCCAAAACAAAGATGTTACATCTGTTTCATCTAAAATTCCTAATTCAGGCTTACAGCCAAGCTTCAAACCAGTTTTGAGGAGTTAGCAGAATTCAGCAGTGACTTATTCCTTTGTATTTTGAAAATGTTACTCATTTTAATACATTTGTCAATGTAAGTACTAAGTAAGTGTTTAGTATGGTGATTCTGAAAAATTGCCTCCCACAACACTGTTTTCCTAAATTACGTAGTCTGTGATAAATTATTTTAAACAGTTTTGTATAAATCAAGCAGCTGAGGCTGAGTTTGAGGCTACAATAAATGATGTCTTTATCTTACTTTGCACCCTAATTACTGTAATAACAGTGACACTATTGTTGTCCATACTACTTCAGACTGCAGGGAGGTTACAATTCAGTTTTAATAGTTTAAAGCAACTCGTTGCTATACCAATGACAATGTTGCTTGTTTTCATTTAGTATTTTATATTTTGGAATGCACAAATAATTTATTTAAATAAAGGTATATACAAATATGATGAAGGAAAAAACTCTACAGAATTCAGTACAATGGCTGCATGCACTGGGATGACGCTATGATTTGCTTCAGAGGCGTGGAGTATGAACTGAAAACTAGGAAAAGTTTTGACAGTGTGCTGAAAATCCCATCACCACATCGAAGGGTCTTCAAACCTGCAATACATATTATGAATTAAAAAGAAACATTAAACACATTTTAAAGCACCTTCTGAAAAATACAAGGTTAGAACTACCTAAACTTTTCATTTTAATAGTATCAGCAATAAGGAATACATATACATAGTTGTAGTTGAAGACTGTATACGCAACTCCCCCCAAAGCAGAGACATCCTGGTTGGCCAAATGTCTATAGACTGGCACCAGAACTTGCCCCGCTGTACTGCTGCCCAGATGGCGTGTTTTCACACCACTGAGACTCACTGCAAAGCTGGATTATGCCATTAAAAAGCACTTAAATTCAGCTAGAAAACTATTACATGTTGAAATACAAATAGAGATATTTTTCATTCTTACTCAGGAGTAAACACTTTACAAAGAGAATTCACTGAGAACAAAACCAAAAACCCAACCAACCCACACGTCATGCTGTTAGCACCTTCAAACAAAACCGAAGTCCACAGCCACCATCCTAAAAAAATTATTGTGGCCTTCCACTGCTCAATATGAAACATTTGAAATACACGTTGAAAGGAGTGCTGAGGGCAGGATTTGATCTAGAGGCCCTCTTGCTTGCAAAAAGCTCTTCTGTCTACAGAACAGCAAAGTCAAAAAGCAGAGCACGTGGGGAGAGACTAGAGGAAATGCATTTGCCGTAATTTTTGCCACCTGAAAGTTGGGCACCTAGTCTTCCTTCACACTCACCAAGGAGACACTGACACCTTGAGCAGACGGTCCTGCCCATTTTCAGATGGAAGGCTCATTTTGGAGATGCCCATCCCACCGACTGACTGCAAAGGCAGCCTAGACAACTGTTTCGCACTAGAATCCTAACTTTTAAAGAGGAAGTAGTAGGGGAGAAACATCCTGTTATTGAGTTTTAAAGGTTTTCTCACGACTCCACAGGTTCGACGTGATCAGAAACATGCCGCATCACATGTTTTTGTCATAAAAATCTCGTTGTCCTCAGGTCAAGGTGCCTCCTTATTTTATCCCTTAACTTCCTATATTTTAACTGATGTCTATGAGAATCTCTCTAAACTTTCTTCATATGGTCAGACACACATATAGACTGCAAAATACTTCAGGGGATGTATTAGACAGCAAAAGTGAAATGTCAAACCAGGCCAGCCAAGCTGAATACAGTGAAGTTGCTTATTAATACCTCCTCAATGTTTAGTTACAAAGTTTAGTCTCGAGAACTCATGAAGTGTGTGTCTCTCTCTCTCACTGATTCGCTGAGCGCAAACATCTGCTCCGTAACTGGCTGCATATATAACTATTTCTAAAACATATACTTCATTAATTTAAGTTCAGAATAGTACTGGCCTGCCTTTCATTCATTCATACAAGAAGAAGGGGGAGACAGCCGTGTTGTACCTGGAAATATTTGCTGTGTGCCCAGCTGTCCACCCCTGCGTGGGTCCCCTAACTTCCCCACCAGCTTTCAAGCCCTCTGGACAGCTTCAACCAAGTCAGAGAGAGGCACAGATATCTCAGAGGTGTTAAGTTCCTGATGTGCCATGAAACACTGGATTGGGTAGAAAGAACATTTAATTATGTCCTCACATGGAGGAAAAAGCTGGAGTGGGGTTCAGAATCCATACAGGGTTTTATCCTAGAAAACATATCCATAGGAAACTAGACATCATTGTTCCCAGTGCTCCCATAATTGTCATCAATGAATGACAAATACCATGCTCAGTTTAAAGTGCTGTTACAGGGGGTATGAAATAAAAGTCTGTTTCTCATCAATTCTCGATGTTAAATGCAGACTAGTTTGTTATTTTGCTCATGAGTTTTTGCTCCCTGGTGTGTTATAAATAGCATTATTGAAACAATAATAATAACCATAAAGCTTTGTTATGAAGGGGTGAAAATTACAGAGTATTAGACTTTGTACTACCCTGTGTGTTGCCTCAAATTCATGGCCGTGGAAATTTCCCATTATGTGAGGACTCTGCCTTGTCATTACCAAACGCAAAGTAGTCTAACACATTTCACTGCACTCCATGCAGTTTTTTATATAAGCATCTGCAGAGAAAACTGCATCCCCACAGCTGTGGTTAGTCATCAAACCACAAGTCATTGGTCTGCCTGTGCGCAGAGCCACAAGTCTCATGGACAACCTCCTTTGATGGCAGTAGAAATTTTGGTCACCTTTCAGGGACAAGATCATGCCCTAAATTCAGTGCGACAGACTATTATACTTAAAGTACTTAACCAGTATAATTGAGCTTTTTCACAGCTGATGAAGAGGCAGAGCATTTGCTTGTAGACTCCCAAGATGACTACTGCATAAAACATTTATTTCTGCAGTAGAAGTAGCAAACTTCAGGCTATCCATAAAGGCTTAAACTGAGTTCATTCATGCTTGATTGTAAGCAAAATTAAACCTGGTATTTCCTTTCATCAGACAACCCCCACCCCGCCCCGTATCTTACTGTTTCAATGTACTACTTTTAGCTGTGTAAATTGTAGTCACTACTACAATATCTTACATTATAGCTGAAGTGTCATTACCTAACAAGATAAATACAGTATGTACATTTGAAATCCCGCTGTTGCTTGAAACGCCACTGTTATTTTACACCAAGTGCAAATGGAAATATAAAGGCCTTTTTCCCCTTTGTAAAGTATTAGGTTCAAAACCCATGTGAAACACTATTTTAAAGACCAGACATAGCTGTGCATTTGTGTGTAAGTTAACGTATGTTCATATTTACCACTCATGCATCTTTATGTATGGAAACAATTTGACCCATTTGAGCAGCAAATGAGTAAAAGTGTGACATTCTGGGGGCTCTAATGATTACGCATCAGCATACAATTCTGTGTAATAAAGCTCAGTAAGGGGCAAGTGTTACGAGAATGCTTCCCTTCCAGCAGCAATGGCCAGCTCCCAAAATCAGGAAATGAGGAGTTTGGGCTACATTATATCTCTGGCATTCATAGATGGTGCTAGCTCTTAATAAAAAGGGAATTAAATTTTTTTTCAGGACATCTTTACCCAGCTGCTGGTAGCATATGTTTTCTCCTTCTGAAACATATTTATTGATAACAAATGAAACTGATAAATCTAAATGAGATGTGAAAGCCACCACAAAACTTCTTCATACATACCTGGATCTAGGAATATTTTCTGTGCTTTCCCTCAACAAGAGGTCTGAGATCAGTGTCTCTGGGCTTGATCTCTTTCCATATCTAAGGAAAGAGGAAAAAAGTGTATTTTTAGCATATGTAATTTTTTAAAAAAAATGAAGACTAAGCATGGAACCATTAAGCAAATCTTTTAAAAAAAAATTAATAGAGCAGGCAAAAAGACAACTTTCCAGTAAGTATTTTAACTTGACGTAACCATGAGAGAAACTGTTCACTATTCAGTATTTCTTTGGATATATTTTTTCCATAATGATGCTGCATGATAGTATTGAGAAACAGTGGGTATTTCTCAGTTCAATGGCTGTTCCTGGACAGTCGTAGGGCCTTGCACCTTATTGACATGAGCACGAAGGAAGGGAGGGAGAGCTGCGCATGATGTGACCTCCAAGCATGTCATTCCTGCCTACAAACCCACTTCCAGCATCCCGTTAACTTTTGCATCGTTTTAGATGCTACTGTAGTGTAAATGAGGAGTCAATTTTATCTATTAAGAAAACAGAAAACTCAAGCCATATTATCCAAGGATCTAGCCAAGATTTTTTAAGATAGCTAGTACATTTGGGGGTGCCCAACACAGCGCATTAAGTTGTAAAAACTGAGCTATCCCAAGGTAATCATCAGTTTGTAGTACGCAGCCACAGGGGAAAAAACTTTCTGAATCAGAGCTCTTCTTTCTTTGATTAAATGGGATATCACTGGCTACCTTTGTCTTGATTTTACACAAGAGCTGTCTTTCTACTGCCTCTTTTTTTTTTTTTTTTTTTAAATCCTGGATACTATAAATTACTCAACAGTTAAAAGTACCGCAATTCCTTGTTCTTGGGAAAGAATTTGCTCTCTTTTCCTGAGAAAACAGAAGTGACAATAAGTAGCCAGCTTGACAGACACTTCTTGGCTAAAAGGATTCATTAGCCTAAAAGTGGTAACTGTAAGCAAACGTTGCCTTGGTTGGGAAGAATTAAGATCATGGTTTGTAACTGCTGCATGTAATTAGTCTGAATCACAAAGTACATTAACAGATAACGGCTTTGTGAATGCCATTTGAGTGAAATTCTGATCCCAGAGAAATCAAAGGTGTAATTAAAGACTTTAGATTTTATCCATTGCTATCAAGATGTTTCTCCAGTGACTAGATCCAAATTTGCGGGGGGAGGGGGTGGGGGTGCAGAGGGAAAAACAAACCAAAAAACCTTCCCAAACTATATTTCAAAGGCTAGCAGTTGTACCTGGTGATGACACAACCTACTCTAAAGTGGAAACACATCTCACTTTTCAATCATTTTATTCACCTTTTTGTATTTTTATTTTGCCTTAATCATTTTTGTACATCACCTATGCTACAGAAAGACAAAGCATCAGTTTCAGAATTTTAAAGTAAATTTCTTAATCTAAGCTGACTGAAAGCAGGTATCTGAAAAGAACCAGCCAGACATAGTAAAATGCTATTACAATAACGCAATCAAGCATGATGCTGAGTCAAGTACCTTGCACTCCATCACCACAAAGGGATTTCTTGCCTTTTATTTCCCTATTCTAAATAATATGTAAGTGGCCTGGACTTCAGCTGAGGGGAATCTAATGTGCTGTTGTTTTAAAGAAATCAATTTAACATGTGAACAACTTGCTCCAACAGTTTACACTTGAGCAAAACTCCCATTAATCTATTGGAAAGTTTTGTCTGAATAAGAAATGGGTGAGAGAAATAATCTCTCACCTCTCCAGAGTGCAGAGATTTGGAAGAATCATGAAGATGACTGTGTGTGGAAGATATCTTTTTAATGAGTCCCTTCAGTGCCTTGGCTAGACAGGTGCTGCTGCCTATGCTGGATGGACCCACCATGTCCTCACATAACAAAGCTGCACACGAGGCGACTGCCAACTGCGACAAACCAAGCTGGCCAAGGAGCAGCTGCTCTTCCTATGTCAGATGTCTTCCTCCTGTCTGCCACATAATTTTGCCACCGGGAAACAACCATGGTACAGCCATAATAAAAAGATGCTGTGGACAAAGTCAACCTCTTCTTAGTGAAGCAAATGTGTTGGGAGATCTTTGCTCCAGCTGCTTTGTGCTTTGCTTCTTCGCTACACTGCCCAACTCTGAGACAACAAGAACACAGAAAGCCAGGCCTTTATTCATTGTTTGGGAAACATTTTCATCAAATATCATAGCTGTTTTAAAAGAACAAGGCTCCACATTTTTTGAAAATACCTAGTCAGGCTTTATGCTCAGCTTGAGACACCAAGGCCCTTTTTTGGGCATGCTGATAACCCACAGCTCGAGCTGAAGTCAAAGCGATCGAAGAGTAAATGCACTTACTCTGACTAGAGACACAGTATCTCAGACTCAGTGAAATCTCAAAGCTTTCTGTGAAAACTTGTGTCTTGGGAGTCAAATCCCACTGATGTCAAAGGCTGGCAATGGGAGCTGAGGAATCCCAGAAACATCTTGTGGGCTTGATTCTGAAAACTACCCAAAAACCCCAAGCTCTTCAGATCTGCTTCCTTCCACAAAGGATGTTGACATGAAGTGGGAGCACCAGTACTGCCTAAGTCAGACACACTTTCATATTCTCTGCCCTGCCTACGATTCAGGCTATTTCCAGCAAAAAAAAACACAGAAGAGCCACAAATGCAAGAGCAAGCTACAAGTGACAAAAGGAAGAGGGTGTTGGCAAGAGGGGCTACCGGTAGTACCAAGTAACAGAAGGAGCAGTGATTCAAGGCAAGATGGGCTCTGAAAAAAGCCCCCTGAACAGTGCAGTAGAGGGGCATGAGGCAAGGACCACAGGATGGTTCTGAGGACAGAGGTGCGACTAATCTAAAGACACACAGGCATCTGCAGGGTAAGAGTCTGCATCTGTGTTGGTCACATTAGGCTCTCTTTATAGTCAGAAAGACCTGGCACCTTAAGAACAAGGGATCTCATCCAAAATGAGAACTCTGAAACAGGCCTGGTGACTTGCACCCTACACGTACCTGTTTCCCCTAGCTAACCTCAAAGGGGCATAAAGTTGATGGGCACAGATTCCTAAGGCTAAGTGAGATGGACCTGAAGAAGAAGGATCTCAAAGGAGAGAGGGAGCAAAGCAGCCACACATGCAAGGGCTAAAGACCAGAAGAGAAAAATGGTCTGGAAGGAAGAAGCTTCATGGGAGCTGGGGTGAAGACCCTGTGGGCCACTGTAGCTCAGAGGGGAATGACACTCAAATACTTTAGTTAGGTCAGAAGCAGAAGCCAGGAGGATGAGCCAGAAGGTTATTCATAATCATAGTAACATCAAACAAGACTAGACAGATGAACCTGAGGAGAAAAAAATCATCAATCTCCTTTCCCAGCATGCTCTTACTGCTCCATCTCACCAGTTGCACAGTGACCAGGCTGCAGGCACCAGATCTGGTGAGAAGCCAAGCACAGCTTCCTCACACACCCTCAGGAGGAGCAGGTGAGCTTCCACACCCAGCAGCTACAGGGCTCCCAGGCAGCACTGAGCACAAAAGGCAGAGGCAAAAAGCTGAAACAGGACGGGAAGCTTGGAGCCCCTCTGCTGAAACAGGCCTAACGATTCTTAGCCCATTGCAGAATGCTTCAGAAGTTACCAATTCATTTTACAAGTGACTGTCACTGCCAAAACATGGAACCTTCAGGAGCTCAGTAAAGTTCCCCAAAAGGAGGTGGCACTTACTTTATTTCTGCACTGTTAATTCACAACGCAGTGGAAACAGCACCACCTTTTTTTTTTTTAGTTAACCTATGTAGTCAACTTTAAAATATGTATCACAAAGTTGCCCTTGTGGTGGGTCATTTCAGAACTCAAATCCACACAGAAGAATGAAAGCAGTCTCACCCTCCGAGCTGTGCACCTGGATCTCAGAAATGAGGAAAAAAAGGTGCACAGTCAACATCAGAGTGAGTGGAGGTTGAATACAGAAGTTTTCATTTTGTTGGGTGGGAGGGGGGTTTGTTTGCTTGTTCTTAAATATGGCCTGGGCTGGACAGGAACCACCTTTGAAATCAGAGATGAAAGAAACAAAAGCAGAGATGAGAGACCAGCCTGGAGACCCCAGCACCCACAGGGAAAAAAAGGGCAGCAGGGGCAGAACTCGGGGATCAGATTATTTTAGCAGTAATCTAGACAAAAAGTTATCCAAGCACAGACTATCACACAGAAGCATGCCATAGGCATGAACGAGCAGTGAATATTGCTTTAAAAGTCCAGGACAGAAGAACTGTCTTTCTATCAGCCTCTTCATCTGTGTTATGCTATTAGTGGACTGGCAGACGATGTTACGGGTTTGCTGGGAAAGCTCTCAGTTACACGATAGCCTCCCTTCTAATGTAATTCTTCAGACTTCTAGAGGGACAAATGAAAGCCTAATTTTAGACCTCTCGTCTGGTTTTGATATTAAACCAATAGATAAATATGCCAAAGCTCTTCTGGGTCACACACTGTTCAGAGACCTCAGGGGAAACTTCTATTAATCACACAGTCTGAACTGGACAGATGCTCAAAATAAGAAATACAGTTTTTGGTAACATTTTGCATTCTTTTCAGATTGAGCCTTTACTCCTACAAGCAGAGTCATCCCCAGAAACCCAGTTTAGAGTCAGGCAGGTTCGGGTCACTCTTTCAGCTTGGGGTTCTTGCTTGTGGCCTTGAGAGCGTTTTTGATAGGACTAGTGGGTATTTTGGCACTCTCAGCCGCATGAAGTAGCTGGCAAACCACAAAGCATCGCAACTACTACAAGTCCTCAGCAAGGTTAGAGGGGCAGTTTTTCTCACCAAAATCTTCGCTGGAGTCAGTGGCAGCAGCAGAAGCAGGAAACTTCTCCTACTCCCCTATCAAACTCCCTCCAGCTCCTAGGTTAGTTACGCTTTCTCTCCCTTTTGGGGGGCTTGCCCCGTATGGTTCACGCTCCTGCCTGGCAGTGCCAGAGCTAGAAAGGGCTGAGAGAGCAGAGGCAGGATGGACACCCCTGCCCCTTCTGCCAGCCTGGATGGTGGCAATTCAGCTCCAGACCCAGAGGCGACCCGGGCTGTTGCTGTCTAAGGACGCACTGTGCATCCCGTCTTTCTCCGTGTCGCTGGGGAAGGCAGGGCGAGACGCCCATGTGCGAGGGGGCACCCCGCTTCCCTCCCCTGAGCCTCCCCAAGGAAAAAGGCAGCCCGGGGGGCGGGAAAGGGGGCTGCTGGCCGGGCCGCTCTGCCTACCTCTGCCTGGTGATGAGGTTGATGTAGTGCCTCAGCGCCGAGTAGTATCTGGCCATGTCCTCTGCGGGGGCATCCTCGCCGGGGCTGTCCGGTTTGGAGGGGTACGCCTCCGC